>NW_016107384.1:658636-685665 GCF_001604975.1 Cebus imitator
GAGATTGTTAGTTTTATAAGGGGAAACCCCTTTCACTTGGTTCTCATGTTCTCTTGCCCATTACCTTGTAAGACATGCCTTTAGCCTTCAGCCATGATTGTGAGGCCTCCCCAGCCACGTTGAACTGTGAGTCCATTAAACCCCTTTTTCTTTATAATTTACTCACTCTCGGGTATGTCTTTATCAGCAGTGTGAAAACAGACTAATACAACTGCCAATTCTGCCTCCTAAGCAGAACTCAGCACCGTCTTTTTCTGTCTCTGGAAGGTCTGCTACCCTACTGAACAGACTGAACTCTCTTACTTGACTTGTAATAGCCTTTTAATAGCCTCGGCAGCCGCAGCCTAGCGCTTCTACAGGTAAGTATCCCAAACTGCAACTCAAGTGTTAGAACAGATTATGTTATTATTTTCCATAGCACCAGCTATTTATTGTTTTGAAGCCATGTTGAACATGCCAGGATGGTGAGAAAAGTAAACATAATCATCTGGGAAGTTCAGGGTCTTCCACTCTGCCAAATCTCAGGTGGGGCAGGGACGATTGAGAATCTGATCCTCGATGCACACTGGCTGCCAGGAGGCTCCACCTGACAGTGTGCTTCATCCTATTTCCCAGGACTCAGAGCCCGGAGAGCCTCTGCGCCATAAATCAGAACCCTCTCTCCTTTCTCTTATTTTTCTCTTCTCTCTCTTTTCTCCTCTCCTTTTAGGCCTCCCTCTTTTCTGCCTGGAGGACTGCCCTTCCCATCTTGCCTTTTCTCACACCTCCACATTCTCTTCCTGTTACCCATTGCTCACAGTCTCTAAATTGCTCTAAGGCAATTTTGGATCAAAAGAGCCAAAGAGAACATTTCTATTTTTTTCCTTGCCATATTCCTTTCCTGAGGCAATGAACAGAGGGCCTGCTGTCTGCTTAAACAGAGAATAGAGGAGAAAAACGAATCACAGGGAGAAAAAAATAGACGAATATCTGAAATACTATCTCACCATGCATTCAGTATACAGAAGCCAAGCAGACTGGCTGCAAGACCTAAAACACTAATTGAATCTCATTATTTCCCCTGTGTGAACATTGTTGGTGGCTTCCGATTGTGCTGAGTGTCATGTCTGAACTTGGAGACCTGGTGTACAAGTTGAGGCAGGTCACTGCAAGCCCACAGCCTCCTCTACTCCTGTTATTCTCTTTCTCTTTCCCAGCGTTGGGCCATATTAAAACTTATAGCCCTTTTGAGATGGAATATTGCTAACTCTTCAGATTTAAATTACAGTGTTTGATAGTGTTTGCATTTTAAGATTCTCCCCACCTCGCTCCAAACAAAGCAGAACCCCAGTAGGAAACAGTGATTCTTTGGATCTTTGTTGACCAATACAGAGTAGCTGTGGCTACTGAAATGTGCATAATTTTAGATTTTGAAGACTTACTACAAAAATATGTAAAATATCATATTAATATTTTTATGATTACATATTGAAATAATGTGTTTCATATATTGGATTAAATAAAGTAAATTAAAATTAATTTCACCTGTTTCTTTTTTTGAGAAAGGGTCTCACTCTTTTGCCCAGGCTAAAGTACAGTGGCACCACCATAGCTCACTGATGCCTTGAACTCCAAATTCCTGGGCTCAAGAGATCCTCCCACTCAGCCTCAGAGTAGCTGAGACTACAGGCACACACTATAATACTCACACATCTAGTATTTTATTTTTTGTGGAGATGGAGTCTCATCTCCTGTGTTGCCCATGCTGATCTTGAATTACTGGTCTCAAGCAATTCCCAAAGTGCTAGGATTACGGTGTGAGCCATCATGCCCAGCTACCTGTTTCTTTTAACTTTTTAAAAAAATGTGATTACCAGGAAATGTAAAATTGTGTATGTGACTCACTTGCATTATAATTCTCTTGCATAGCATTGCTCCACATTGTGACTATGAGGGGTAACAACCTGATCTATGGAAATGCATAAAGAAAGGGCAGAGCGGGCCAGCACAGTGGCTCACACCTATAATCCCCGCACTTTGGGAGGCCAAGGCAAGGGGATCATGAGGTCAAGAAATCGAGACCATCCTCGCCAACATAGTGAAACACTGTCTCTACTAACAAAAATTAGCTGGGCGTGGTGGCAGATGCCTGTAGTCCTGGCTACTTGGGAGGCTGAGGCAGGAGGATTGCTTGAACCTGGGAGGTGGAGGTTGCAGTGAGCTGAGATCGCGCCACTACACTCCAGCCTGGCACCTGATGACAGAGTGAGACTCTATCTCAAAAAAAAAAAAAAAAAAAGAAGAAGAAGAAGAAAGAAAGAGCAGAGCTTGTGCTCCCATCCTGGCCTCTGAAGACCCAAAGATGATGGTGCTGTGACACAAGCCTCAAATAGGGTCAGCCTTAAATTGGAGTGACTTTATAAATAGATTTTTTTTTTCAAAAGAAGGCATTGCTTTTCATTTTTAAACACATTTTGTTCAGAGGCTCTTAAACATCCTGAAAGTTTGACAAAGAGTTCTAGGTACCCCCACAATTATCCTCAAATAACATAACTTTCTCTTGCACCCATCTAGAGTTTACGCTCATCACCCTCCACGGAAGTTCAGCATATTCTTAAACAAATAGTAATAATCCTGCTTTGACTCCCGTGAATTATACATTTCCAGGCCTCCAATGTACTGCTTCTCTTTTGAGGGTCACCATAATTTCACAGTCAGGCAGTCAGCTGAGGGAGGAACAGGGCCACCTTAACCTTCAGTTAATGAAAAATTCTCAGAGGGCTAAATTCATACAGAATTGAATCAGTACATTAACTCTCAAACCTCTGCAGGTTGTCTGAGACACAAACACCTAATCAACAATCTGCATGAAGGCATAGAGACACTTAAGTGTTAGTGTACTAATGGATTTTTTTTAGATGAATTTGAACGTCTTCTGGTTTTGAAAATAGAGGAAATAAGACCTGGAGTAGTTAAGTTACTTGCCAGTTAGGGCCAAGGAAAGAATTATAATTTATGGCTCCTATCTCTTGCAGTCAACAAATACTGAGCTAATCACTGTGTGTGAGGTACTCTCCTAGGTGCTGGGATACAACAGATACCAGTTACAGTGGTTTCCTGTTATAACAGAAGACACAAGGAAAAGTTGACTTGAAGAGTAAAGGCAATTTATTGTCATGTAACTGAGAAGTTAACCTAGCTTCAGCCTACTCTTGATACAGTGGCTCAAATGAATTAATTAGGATAACTGTCTTCAGTTCCCATTGCCACGTCTCAGTGCTGGCTCCATTTTTGTGGGCCTCCTCCATTATTGTCACAATATAACCATCAGCAGCTCCTGGGGTTATGTATTTTCAGATACTAATCAAGCACAAAACAACTTGGAATTGATTTTTGCAGCTCTGATTTGCCCAAGTTGGGTTTTGTGTTCAACCCTTAACTAATTGGTGTGGCCTGGAGATTAGATATGCCGACTGGCTTAAGCCAATCAGGGTCCACTCCCAAATACAAGAGTGGAGTCAATTCCATCCAAACCACATGCCTGGAATTTTGAATACTATTAGGAAGGAGAAATAGGAAAGTAAATGCTGAGACGCAACAAAAAAATATATATATATAATTCTTTCCTTCAATTGCTCACACTTGAGAACTTTCCAATTCTCCTCTTGGTTTTTACATTCTATGCCATGGAGCCCTAGACGTTCTCTAAGGGCATCTCAGGATGTATCTCCAGCTTTAACAGAGCTAGTCCTCTTTCATCTGTTTGACATATTGGGCTTCTTTATGAGATTTCATTTGAAAAATGTGCCTCACTGCTAAAGTACAGTGGAAAGCTACTCTCCTTCACATAATACCGCTGCAACACCAAAGTCACCTACATTACTTTTAATACATTACTTTTTCTTTGATTCAAGAATTTACCCCTATCTCTGTATTGCCTTTTCCCATGCTAATTTAATGGAATCAGAATGTCATGGAGGCATTTCTTGGAACTTGGGTTTTAGTGCTGAAAATTTCATTTCAGAAGCTTTCTCATGCTTCTGATATTTTGTTGATAGTAATCATTTTGTAGGCTTCCTTCCCATTTTCTCCTTCATTTACTCACTCAAAACACTTGAGAATAATTTCTGCATCTGTAAGACTTCTAAACACTCAGTGTTGAAGTCATGAGTAAGCAAGTGAACTTTTTTAATAGGCAAGTGACTCCATACCAGTGAGGTGCACTAGTATAGACACTAAGCAAGTATAGTATGGCTCTCCTTCCAACAATATCACTGCTTATCTGGAATAGAGTTATAGCTTATAGTTTGAATATTAACACTTAACAAAAAAAATAAACTTTTATTCAAGAGAAGACAAAACGTCTCTTCCTTCAGGTCAAACTTTGCAATATATTTGTTATGGTCATATACTTGGTGAATTCTTAGGTTTCTCTGATAATTTTTTAAATCTCCTTCATATTCTAGTCAATGAAAATATAAATTTTTAAATCTATCACATTTGTCATTAGCTCTCAAAGAATTCAAATCTTTATTTGTATTCAATTTCTTCCCATCCCATTTCATTGTCATGGGATATTTGGTTTACAAAAATTTTTTATCCTTTACAAAAATTTTTTATCCTTGGCCTAAAAGATTAATTATTAATTAGTGCATATGTGCTAAATCTATATTAATAAAAGGGTAGAGAATTCAAACTGTTCCCTAAAATTCAATCTTAAGCAATGTATATCATAATTATGTGCGGAGAGTCTATTATATCAATAATATTTATTTACCCACTTAAAAGGCAAATGATTACAAAGCATGAAAATAGGCACAAATGCACAAGTATTTCAGATTTGTATGGATTTATTTTTACATTAGTTATCTTTGTTTTTCATTTGGTGCAATATCACCCTTTAAGTTCCTTGGAAATAGGATCCATGATAAATTTGTGTGCATGGAGCTTTGGGAAGGGTTTGTTAACAACAGCTGAAAGGAAATGTGGAAAAAAGTTCGGACAGATGGGGAGGCTCACCTGTGACACTGTTACAACAGAGTCCCCAGGTTATCATGGGAACTCTTGACTTAGCTGGCTCCCCAGAGCTGTCCCAAATGGATGCAAAGGGGCCTGGCTTTTGTATCCCACACTGACCAATCACTGGATGCAAAACATCCCTGGGGAGCAATCATACCCTGGGCAAGGCAGTTTTCTTCAGCCAAGGGCAACACTCTTGTCTGCAACCAACACTCATAGTACTTGGGGAAATGAGTTCCTCAGTTCTAAAAAGGAAGGACATCCATTACAGTGCAGGGCCCTCATCTTCAAACCCAGAGAGGAGCTTTGAGGTACAGAATAGTAGGTATGGATCCGAGGATTGCCAAGGGCTTCTATTCTCTCTCGTGCCTTGTTTGCCATTCACACAAATTATGTCTAGTAACTTTAAATGCATGGTTGACTAAAGTAAAAGATATTTTTGACACAATGAAAGTACAAGTAACAAATGGTAGATTGAATAAGAAAAACATGTAAGGGGTTGCCCTGGGCCTAAAAGATTAATTATGAATTAGTGCATAAGTGCTCAATGTATATTAATAAAAGAAGCAGAGATAGGCGATGAATTTCTGGAAGTTGACTTTTTTAGGTAAGTAGTATATTTCTTAAGTAGGGGAGAAAAGAGGAAATCGCAAAGAAATTATTTCATGTTTTTCATTGGTTAAATTGGCTAGTCTTGGCAAAATTCTGAAAAACTGGGTAGCACTTCTATCATCAGCAGAAACAACCAAAAGTATCACAGGTATCCTCAAATAGCATATACACGGAAAAGCATTAAAAATCAAACAGGGATAGATGGTTGGTATAAACAATGTCTTTGGCCTAAACTATCTGCTACCAGACTGCAACAGCTGGTAATGATATGATACGGCAGGCCATCCTTGCTTTTGCTTGCTGCTGTGTTAACTGAAACTGTTACATATTGAAACCACAGAATGTAAGGACCGTCTTATTAACTTTTATTTCAATTATTGTAACTTTTATTTTCCTAAAAATACAATTCTATCTTGAAAATAATTAAATTGTCTGAATCATTAGACTATAACTTCATGAAAGAGACCTTGTCTGTTTTGATTCATTAATTTTATCCCTATAGCTTAACACAGTGACTGGCCCCATAGCAGACATTCAATAAATACTTGATGAATGAATGGCCAGACCATCAACCAAATGAAGTAATTATTCAGCAGTCTGGTGCCCATGACTATGTGATAAATATCTGAATTATTGATAGATGAATTTTTTTAATTTTAATTTTATTTTTTATTTTATTCAGTTGCTTATCAATTATACAACCTGGGTAAATTTTGAAAAACTAACAGAACTTTCTGTAATAAACTGTTAGTGCTTGCTTCTTATTTAGAGATGCATGATTTTTATAGCAATCTTTCATAATATTGTATTCTCAACGAAGATTAGTTGTTCTCCTATTGCCAACTAAATGCTGTAGGTCTAGTTCCCAAAAGGATTGACATTCATATGTAAGTATAATTAGTGGAGCCCATAGTGAATATTTTACATTTTATTGTTTTTAATTTTTATTTTTAAATTTTTGAGACAGAATCTTGCTCTGTCACCCAAGCTGGAGTACAGTGGCGCCATCTCGGCTCACTGCAACCTCTGCCTCCCGGGTTCAAGGGATTCTCTGCCTCAGCCTCTTGAGTAGCTGGAACTACAGGTGTGTGCCACCACACCCGGCTAATTTTTGTACTTTTAGTAGAGACAGGGTTTCAACATATTGGAAGGGCTGGTCTTGAACTCCTGACCTCAGGTGATCCACCCACCTTGGCCTCCCAAAGTGCTGGGATTATACTTGTGAGCCTGACCTATATATTATTATTTTTAATAAAATAACTTTAGGCTTTTAAATTTCATTAGAAAAAAAAATTTCTGTTGACTTCAACAAAATTAAAGTTACTAACCCTACTCAGTATTATTTACGCTTACCTAGACTGGGCTATCTAGTATGCGGAACAGAAAAAATGCAGACATTAAATAAGGGTTAGAAATGCAAATATGAGATATAGCAATGCCCAGAGAGGCATGGGGAAAGCCAAATGATAACTGGAAAACAGAGTGCTTAACCCCAAGGAATCTCTTAAATTTATTTTTAACTGCAAACTTTTAAACATGAAAGAGTAGCTTTTTTATATTATAAGAAATGCCTGGTACCTTGAAATAGACAAATTTGTGACTTATAAGTTTACTGTAGAAGATCTAGTGTTTTCTTCCATATCACATTTCTGCCAGTCACTCTTGTTTCTTGGACTAGTCTCAAACCTCAAATTCACGCATTTTCTACTTTTTGGAGTTTATCTTATTCTTGGTTTCTTTCTCATTTCTCATAAAGATGCAGTTTTCTGGTTTTCACCACTAAGGAACAAGTAAAGACCAGCCTAACATGTTGGTAGCCACTGGATTAATTCTTTCATTGCTTGAGTGGTTGGTATTCCCAATTCAAAGTGACACTTCTACAAAATTACAAGCACTTCCCTGGTGTTCCCTTGTATTAAATTCATGAAAGCTGAAGAAGCACTGTGTTGCAACAAGAATAACAACAGTGGAAGTTTAACCTCTGAAGGACAGTTAAAAAGATTCAAGAAACAATAACCCACAGTTGAGTGAATTACCAGTTCCACCATGATGGCAAAAGAAACAAAATTAAGAGGCTTTACAAAAATTGCTTCATTTGGGTTAGGAAGTTTCATTGAAAAGAAAAGAATATTAGAAAACAAGAAAGTTTTGCTCAATCTCTTCTTATGATTCTTTTTCCTGTTACCATAATAAATGAAACCAGGTGTGGTGGAAGAATAGAGTTTACTTTCTTATTCAAAGTTGGTTTTTTCTGTTTGTTTCTTTGCTTTGGCTGTGTAGATAAAGTAACAGTTTGGCTAAAAGAGAAATCTTTTCTCTTTGAAGATTCTCCTGTTGGTGAAGCAGAACAAAACCCATATTCTTTTCAATGACTACAAGTTGGTAAACAGTGCTTGCCCTTACATTCAGAAGTTGTGAAAGATCTAAACAAACTAGCCAATATAAAATTTGGTTTTGAGTAGGAGATGGATTTCCTATAACTATTAAGACAAGAAGAGGAGGAGATTTTGTTTTTTTTCTTTTAATAGGAACATTGCTGTATAAGTGTTGCCTAAAGTATCATTAAAGCCACTTTTTATTTGCCTTAGTTTAAATGACTGGCAGACACGCTATCCTATTGTCTTTTAAAGCTGAACTGAGTACAAAAGCCAATTGTAATAGGTCTGCTTTGAACACTTGTTGAAGGCCTCTTGATTATACTTTAACTTTAAAGCTTGCAATATGTATGTGTAGTGCTTGATAGATTACAAAACCACATCTATATCTATTATCACTTTCTGTCTTCAAAAAAACACTGTGACTTAAGCAGGGATGCTATCTGACAAATTAAAAAACTCGTGTGCTTCAGCCAAACCTGCAAGTTCCCAGTAATTTCCCTGGGTAATTTAGTTCAGAAAATACTGCTCTGTGTCACATTTCCCTTTGCTAGTAATCATTGAACTAGTTGAATGCGGAACAAGCACTGCTCCTACAATGTTATTTTAAGATATTTACTTAACAGAGAATAAAATACGGCTCATATACAAGCATTATGTATGTAGAATACTGTCTCCTGGGTTATAGATACTAAGAATGTCCAGGCTAGGTCAGTGTGTGAAAAACCTTATTCAGTTTGCCTGCATCCACCACCTGAAGATACATGTTTCTCCATCATTTAAGCTTCAGTTTCTGTGGGGTCATGAAATTTGATTGAAACATCTTTCCTGAACCCTTTACACAAAAACTTTTACCTTTATGTCAGTGTAACGCATAGCGTTTTTCCAGGAGCTATCTGGCACTAGTTTCACTAATGGGGTTTGGCTTCCACGTGTATGCAGCTTTTCTTTCCCACCTATATGTATAATGCCTGTCTAGTTTGTTGGTGGCTTCTGCTGGTGTGGGCAGAGCCTAGGACTCTGGGAGTCTGCCATTTGTATGAGGTTTACTTGATTTTGCCTTGAAAACAAGTCACTGTCCCTGATTTCTATGTGTCACAGCAATCTATCATGCTCTCTAGCTTCTCAGCAGTGTACTGCTCTCCAGTGTCTGTTGAAATTATGCTTCAGTGTCCTTGCAGCATTGTATCTGCCCTCACAGCTTATGGCTGTCCCCGCACCAGCTCACCAGACCACTTCTGCTTGGTTGTCCTGTTGTCGCCCATTCTTCTCACCTCTGGTGTTCCAATGTGATAATCCATGCTAGTAGGCTGGCCGCATACCAAGATATGATTCTTGATGATGATCCTGACTTTTCTTTTAACGTTAAGCATTAATGTCACAAGTACGTGGGAAAACCAGATGTTTTTCTAATCTGTTTCTGTCTTATAACTGTGGTTTAGGATGCACATTACCATTCTAACTCTCTAAACCTTCATTTTATGTCAGAAGCATGATGCTGTAATGATATTTTCCAATTTCCAGAAAAGCATATTTAGCTTTTTAATCTATTTTTTCTTCTTGTATTTGTTCTATGCACTCTTAGGCAAGATGCTACCTACAAAGCATCAGCTATTTATTTCATGTTGTAATTCCAAACTGTAGATATGTAATTACTGATGCTTTTTCAATATGGATCTTCTACACTGATTAGTATCTAAAACCTAGATGCCACTTTGTGATTCACTGGTTGTATTGCTAATTAAAACTGGAATTCTATAAGTCCATAGTCAATTCCCATACAGTAACAACATATGTTTCCAAATTTCACTACTGAAGGTAGGATGTTATCATGGGATCTAAATACTATTTTGATTGTGGGTATACATCTGCTGTCTCCCCCTTGAAGTAAACAAGGTAATAGTGGAACCAAATGTAGGGTGATCTTTCAACCTTTTAATTTAAAAGTCCACATAAGTGGTCACTTCTTTATTTGTTGAGTTTCCCAGCATTTCAGTTCTGTCTACCTAGGGAAGCTCCTTATCACTTACAGATGTTAAGGAACAGACTTTTTTTTTTTTTTAGTTTTTTAAGCAATGAATGACTCTTAATCTTCCTTAAAATGCCAAAAAGAGATTGTTTAATAATAAAAAGAACATGCAGGTAGTAAAGTTTTTGGCCTTCCACAAAAATAACTGTAAGGGAAACAGAGATGTCATTGTCAATTAGCAACTGCTTAAGTAGGCAGCTTCAGCTACTGACTTTGAAGCACAGCCTGGAGGTATGGATACAGGAACAGTGTCTTTAAGCCAAATCTTGAATTTTCATAAAGAAAACACCATGCTCCAATATTTCACCTAAAATTTATTTCTAAAAAACAAGCTAGATATTTTAACATTCACTGTCTTATTTAATCATGAGAAAAACCTATAAAATACATTATTTTCTTCATGGTATAAATCAAGAAAATGAGTCGCAGAATGGTTTAGTTAACTGTCCAGTTACATAGCTAGTAAGTGATATGGGCAGTGAATACCCTTATAGGTCCTGTGTGTTCTGTCCACTCTAGCCACTGTGACTTCATTCCATAATAAATTTTTTATACAAAATCATTACTATAAAGCTGCGATCCACAGACATCAATCTAAGAGAGATGGTATTGTTAAAAAAAATTGTGAATTAAATTAAGTTTTCTCGCTACAGTTTTCCAATATTGTAAAGGGAATTCAGACAGGAAAACCTGCAGAAAGGTTTGTTAAAACCTTCTTTCTTTCTCTATCCATGGTCTCTATAACCTCACTTTATCTGGGTCCTCTTACTTAAAGCCCTTTCACAAACTCCTCTGTCCCTGTTGGAGCTTTCCTGTCTTCTACAAAAGGACAGTATTCTCCTTATCTTACCCTCTACTATTCTACCTATAATTCCACTTCTATCTCATTCTCACTATTCTAATTTGGCATCACAAAAGCCTAAAGAATCAATCAGCCAGTAGAAGGACACGCCTAGGAGTGCATTGGGGACACCATATGGGGATAACCCAAGTGGGCAAAGCCAGCACTCTCTTCAGCAGTCAGTGTAATAAGACAAACCTGAGAGCTTTTCTCCAACAACAACAAAATCTAGGAACATCTACATCTGGATTTAACAAATTCAGCACTTTCTTGGAAAATAAAGAATTGTGCTGTGCTGTTCAATTCCACTTAAGTCCTAGCATCCCTGTTACTGCTTATCTTAAAAACCCCCATGATAACCAATGAGTTATACTTATAGGTTGAATTTGTCCAGCTCCCGCTAGAATATCTTCCTTAGTTCTCATACGTGTCATGGTGGCCAAAAATATTTTATCTATTAAGTCAGAAGGAGATTTTTAACCATGATGCTGAGATCTCCTATATTGTCCACTCAGCTTAGTTCTGATGATATAGTAGTTTTCTACACCATTTAGTTATTTTGAATGAGGGAGGGATAATAAACAAAAAATCTCAGCAATATCTAATAATATGCATTTATCTAGCTCATGGGTCTGTGGGCCACTTGGTCTCGGCTAATCTAGGCTGGGATAGGCTGGGGAGCTATGATGATCTTAGCTGGTTTGCTTCTGTGGATGATCGGCTGGGGATTAGGCTGGACTCCACTGGGGCAACTTAGTTCTGCTCTACATATCTCTCATCCTCCTCGGACAAGCCAGTTAACTCAGACAGGTTCTCACAATAGTGAATGTGCTAGAGGGAAGATTCAATAGTGCAAGCATTGCTCAAGCCTTTGGTCACACCATGCTCAGTAATGTGAGCAACACAAGTTAAACAACACAAGTCACATGGTCAAACCCAAAGAAAAGGGGTCTCACCTTCTTACTGGGTCAAACTAAAAGGCACATAGTGGGCATGGATACTGGAGGAGGTAAAGAATGGGAGACATTGATAAAGTATACCAGTATTGATTTATTTTTCTTGAGTGTTATCCTCTCAAAAGTTATATAGTATAAATTTTCATAGTATCAACTCTAGATGCAGGTACCATCCATTCCTCCATCCATACACTTACTCATTATTCATTCAGCACATAATATTATTTTTTATGCTTCCATTATTTATTTCATCAAGCTTAAGGATGATACACATGCTGCTTATTTTTTTTAACTATAAGTTCTGGGATACATGTGCAGACTTGCAGGATTGTTGCATAGGTAGGTACACACATGCCATGGTTTTGCTGCCTCCATACCCCTGTCACCTACATCAGGCATTTCTCCCAATGTTATCCCTCCCCAACTTTTTGATGCCCTGCTATCCCTCCCCTAGACCCTCGCCCCCCCAACAGACCCCAGTGTGTGATGTTCCCTTCCCTGTGTCCATGTGTTCTCATTGTTCAGCACCCACCTATGAGTGAGAACATGCAGTGTTTGGTTTTCTGTTCTTGTGTCAGTTTGCTGAGAATGATGGTTTCCAGATTCATCCATGTCCCTGCAAAGGACATGAACTCATCCTTTTATATGGCTGCATAGTATTCCATGGCGTATGTGTGCCACATTTTTTTTATCCAATCTTTCAGTGATGGACATTTGGGTTGGCTCCATGTCTTTGCTATTGTAAACAGTGTCACAATGAATATACCTGTGTGTATGTCTTTGTAATAGAACAATTTATAATCCTCTGGATATATACCCAGTAATGGGATTGCTGAGTCAAATGGAATTTCTATTTCTAGGTCCTTGAGGAATAGCCACACTGTCTTCCACAATGGTTGAACTAACTTATGCTCCCACCAACAGTGTAAAATGTTCCTATTTCTCCACATTCTCTCCAGCATCTGTTGTCTCCAGATTTTTTAATGATCACCATTCTAACTGGCATGAGATGGTATCTCAATATGGTTTTAATTTGCATTTCTCTAATGACCAGTGATGATGAGCTTTTTTTCATATGTTTGTTGGCCACATAAAAATGTCTCTTTTGAAAAGTGTCTATTCATATCTTTCACCCACTTTTTGATGGGGTTGTTTCCTTTTTTCTTGTAAATCTGTTTTAGTTATTTGTAGATTCTGGATAGTAGCCCTTTGTCAGATCGTAGCTTGTGAAAATTCTTTCCCATTCTCTTGGTTGCTGATTCACGCTAATGATTGTTTCCTTTGCTGTGCAGAAGCTCTGGAGTTTAATTAGATCCCATTTGTCTATTTTGGCTTTTGTTGCCATTGCTCTTGGTGTTTTAGTCATGAAGTCCTTGCTTATGCCTATGTCTTGAATGGTTTTGCCTAGGTTTTCTTCTAGGGTTTTTATGGTTTTTAGGTCTTATGTTTAAATCTTTAATCTATCTGGAGTTAATTTTTGTACAAAGTGTAAGGAAGGGGTCCAGTTTCAGCTTTCTGCACATCGCTAGCCAGTTTTCCCAACACCATTTAATAAACAGGGAATCCTTTCCCCGTTGCTTGTTTTTGTCAGGTTTGTCAAAATCAGATGGTTGTAGATGAGACCAACATCATCCTGATACCAAAACCTGGCAGAGACACAACAAAAAAAGAAAACTGCGGGCCTATATCCATGATAAACGTTGATGCAAAAATCTTCAATAAAATACTGGCAAACTGAATGAAATAGCACATCAAAAAGCTTATCCATCATGATCGAGTAGACTTCATCCTAGGGATGCAAGGCTGGTTTAAAATATGCAAATCTATAAACATAATCCATCACATAAAGAGAAACGAAGATAAAAACCACATGATCATTTCAATAGATGCAGAGAAGGCCTTCAACAAAATTCAACATCCTTTATGCTAAAAACTCTCTATAAACTAGGTATTGTGGAACATATCTCAAAATAGTAAACGCTATTTATAACAAACCCACAGCCAATATCATACTGAATGGGCAAAAACTGGACACATTCCCTTTGAAAACTGGCACCAGACAAGGGTGCCCTCTCTCACCATTCCTATTCAATATAGTATTGGAAGTTTTAGCGAGAGCAATCAGACAAGAAAAAGGAGTAAAAGGTATTCAATTCGGAAAAGAAGTCAAATTTTCTCCATTTGCAGACAACATGATTGTACATTTAGAAGACCACATTGTCTCAGCCCAAAATCTCCTTAAGATGATAAGCAACTTCAGCAAAGTCTCAGGATACAAAATCAATGTGCAAAAATCACAAGCATTCCCATACACCAATAACAGACAAGCAGAGAGCCAAATCATGAGTGAACTTCCTTTCACAATTGCTACAAAGATAATGAAATATCTAGGAATACAACTAACAAAGGATGTGAAGGACCACTGCTCAAGGAAATAAGAAAGGACACAAACAGATAGAAATACATTCTATGCTCATGGTCTGGAAGAATCAATATTGTGAAAATGGCCATACTGCCCAAAGTAATTTATAGATTCAATGCCATCCCCATCAAACTTCCATTGACCTTCTTCACAGAACTGGAAAAAACACCTTAAACTTTATGTGGAACCAAAAGAGAACCCACATAGCCAAGACAATCCTAAGCCAAAAGAACAAAGATGGAGGCATCACGCTACCTGACTTCATACTATACTACAAGGCTACAGTAATCAAAACAGTATTGTACTGGTACCAAAACAGAGATATAGACCAATGGAACAGAACAGAGGCCTCAGAAGTAACACACAATGTTAATTTTTTTACTTAAGTGCTGTTTAATAGAAATACATCATGAGTCACATATGGAATTTTAAGATTTCTAGTAGACACATTTAGAAAAGGTAAAAAAGACTGATAAAATTAAGTTTAATAATATACCTAATTAAATCCAAAATGTTATTATTTAAATATGTAATCAATATAAAAGTCATTAATAAGACTTTACATTCTATTTTCCCCAGTATCCTAAAAATTCAATGAGATCCAATGCTTCTCAGTTTGGACTAGTCACATTTCAAGTGCTGAACAAGCACAAATAGCTAGTTATTGTATTAGTGAAGTTACAGACTATGAATTGAACTTGGTGCTGAAGATATAGGACACTTGCCCTATGGATATTACAGTCTAGATATAAAGACAGAAAAAAATGACCCAAAGCAGTAAACAATTGTTGTTGATGTTATGATGTAACCAAATAGGATGGTACTATGGAAAATAACAGAAGGAGAATTAATTTAAATGGCATGGTCATTATATACATTTCTGAGAAGTTCAAATTGTAATGAAGATTTTGGGGAAGATTTTTGTGTTTATATCTCTTAGATCTTGTCGTGCCACTGTGCAGCATCGCTTCTCCTTATTCTAATAGTTCTCTATTACACACCCACATACAAAACTCATCACATTTTCCAATCTCCGAGCCTGCATTAGTTGGAGATATTTCAACATACCTTTTCAAAATCTCTTATAAAAAGCCATCACTATGCTTCTAAGTCTGACAACGAAGATGCAGTTTGTTGCAAAACCAATATAGCAAAGGGATATTACCTGAAATCTTATTACCAAGTGGATAAATTTCCTCATTATGACTTTACCTGATAAGAGCTCAACATTTTATGATAAAATGTTGAATGGAAAGTTGTTTTTCTCAGTGTTTATCTGCTTTATAAAAAATGTGAGTGGTAATAGAGAAAATACGTGATGAAAGTAGATAAAAGGGAGAATATTGCTTCAGAAGTAGCACAGGGACTAACAGAAGCAGAGAATGGAAAAGGTGAAAAAAAAATGAAATATTAACAGTGTTTATCTATTCTTAACCTGATTAAACTTGTAACTGCCCAAGAGAAAGTTTTGACTTTTCTATAAGCAAGATTTATCAAAAAGAGTAATTTTTCTAAAGCAGTTATTGTCTATTGCATTTGAAAGGGTCCTGGCAAGAATAGGGAGATAACATATTTCTTATTATAATAAAAAAAAATCCGATGTTTCTTTAAATATATAGACCTAGCATAAGAACTGAAAGAGCTTTCTTTTAAAAGGTATGAATCACCTTGTGATTTCTTTTTTTAATCCTGTTCAGTTTATGACATGCCTTTTCATTGGTGAATCATTGCTTTGATTTTCTGACCCGTTGATATCAAACTGCCTTGGTTAGTGTCCTCATGCTTCATTGTTCCTTAGGCAAAATGGCAGGTTTCAGGGATGGCACTTGGAATAACACTGTCAGCAAACCCACAGCCCCTTTGACTTTTATTTCTGGTGTGATCAATATTCACCTCTAAATAGCAAACAGTTTAAGTAGTTTTGGGGTAATACGGTACAAAAAGCAGCATACTGAATTTTAAGATACAAGATGCTGTTTTCACAAGATATTGCTGAAAACTACAGTTATGGCTCTGTGTTTTCATACTAGACACTTTAGAAAATGACTTTAATTACATAGAGAAGAGAGTCCAGATTACATGGTGAGCTTTTTTACACTTTAAATTACAAAAATATATTTGTGCATCTACTCCAGTTTTTCATGAAGGATTTAAATCAGAACAGCAACACTGGCCTTGTGTTTAGCAACAAAGGAACACTTCCAGTTAACCCTTCAAAATAATATTTTTATCCACCAGTGGATAAATACCAGTTAGCGCCTATCCTCTCCTTATACACACTACATCTGAAATTCTGAATTTTAACATTGAAATGTTTTGGCTCATTTCATTTTATTGAGATATTTTTAGATGGGACTAAAAACAAATTTAAAAGAGTCAAGCAGTAAGTAGTACAACTAATGGCAAAACAGTGCTTTATGAATTGGTGCCTCATGAATGAAAGGCAACTATAGTAGAGAGGCCTTGATGGAGGCTGAGAACTACCACCACCACTGCTACCACCATCTGGCCCTGAGTCAGGAAGTGTGCAGGGGACTTTGATTAAAGTTATACAATAGGAAGTCTGGCAACAGAGCCATCATCATTAACTCAAAGACAGAGAACGTTGCTGTGAAAAGGGAGAATTATATAGTAGTGAAGTCGCTTAGTAAAGACTAAAACGATTAACAGTATAATAGAATGTGAGGGGTGTGTGTGTGTGTATGTGTGTGTGTGTGTGTGTGTGTGTGTTGAAGCTCAAGAACTGATGTAAAACAGTTTAAGCTGAATTCACTGATGAGCTTTGTTCTTGCAAAGTATCTAAGAATGTTTATATCCTCGTGGCTTAGAACAAGGAAGGTATGCTGTAAGTATTTGTTGGATGAACAAATGAATGAGTGTTCCTAATTAAACAAATTTTAACTGATGCTGACCCAGAGAGTATGGTGCACTTATTCCTGAATATTAAGCCCCTTCAAACAGAAAGGGGGATCTCAAAATTAGGCAATCTCTCAGATACAGCTCTCAGCATCCTATCTGTGGTGATTTCACCATCCCTGCTGCTGTGTCTCATAGACCAGATGGAGGCAAACTGCATCTAACTGCAGAAAATGAGGCTAGTGTTAAGTATACGTGGCAAAACAGGGCTGTAGTTCCCATCTCCTAGTTTCAAACACAACTCCTACCTCCTAACTGTGGCTGAACAGAAAACTACAGAAGAGAGAAGACAGAGGTCTAATCCGTATATACTTATTACTTAGTTCAGACATCTTTCCCTCTCCAAGAAAACACCATCACAATTTCAAGATTAGGGGCAGGGCCACTTTTAGCCCCAGCTGGCACTTTTGTGCAAATGGTTAAAATGCATCTCTCCCTCCTGGTGGATGCAGCTCATATCAGGGTGCATGGATGGCAAGCAAAACGTATGCTTGATTCAAGGGACTGAAAGTCATCCTCTCCACTATGTACCCTGGTACATGAACATGCTGTTTCTATGCCTCTTCCTAACTGAAAATTAATAACAGAATCCAAATCAAGGAGGATTTTTTATGTATATAATGAGATTAAACAACTTTGCCAATTGAAATCACTTAAGAAAGTATAAAAGTTCGCAAATTTGAAGTTTATAGTTGAAAGCTTGCCTGTGATTTTTAAAAATAATCTTAATCTCTGATCACCTTCAGCATTTCTTAATGTCCAATACACAGAGTACTTAGAATAGAAAAGCATGATCTTTGGAAAGCTCTCAAGGCTAACAGTGGAGAAAGTGAAAATACTTAGAAACAGAAATGCACAAGGGATAATTACAAATTTAAAACTGACGAGAAAACTAGATTTTGTATATTACTTAGCTGAACAGTGGTACAGAGGAGCACTGGCAGAGCATAGAGTTGAAAAACAACATGATGTAGAATAACCTGTTAATATGATGGCGGGGGCTATGGGGAACACACTTGGCCCTTTCTCTTTTCTTCAGGGTATAGGTCTGTAATAGTCAATCATGTCTATTATCCATCTCAAAATAAGTAGTTGGTGACATCTCAGGATATTTAGTCAGCAAATGCAAAATATTAGACCAGCCCTCTCCCAATGATTCCTTTACACTTTCTTAACCTTCTTTTTTCTATTACCTGTTGGGTACAATGTTTACTATCCAGGTGATGGGTACACTAAAAGCCCAAACCCTACTATCATGCAATATATCCGTGTAACAAATCTGTACGTGTACATCCTAAATCTATAGCAAGAAAGAATCTTTTTAAAAACGAGAAAAATCTTTTTTTTAACTTATCACATAGTGGAAAAGTGATCCTCTAGCCAGATAAGCAAACTATGCCACAGCCAATCCTCTACACTGATGCTCTTTCCTTTGACCAAACCACTAGAAGTTCTGCTGGGCTGAGTTTGTATGGTCCATAGAGAAACTATTGAGCAATTTCTGGACCTTCCTGTAGAAAAGCAAGAGCCACCAACTGTTTCCTAGGAAAGCTCTTTTCCAATAATTCGATAGACATAAAGTCTGTATTTACTCATGTGAGAGTTAATAGTCATTTAATAAATAATCATCAAGCAACCCCCTCTCTTTGTCTCTTTTAAGCAGACCAAATCTCAACATTTCTGTAGCAGTGAACTTTGTGTTTTCACTATCATGATTATCTTTTTGTATTTTGTATGTTTAAAGTAGATGAATTTTTAAAAGCTTAGAATTCTAAATTGCTATATGTAAACAAGCACCTTATAACATTTGTATTAAACATTGATGAGCAGATACAAAATTGCTTTTAGAAAGTGTATATTCTGACAGTGCTTATATTTTGTTTCTCTGCTTCTCTTTACTTATCTTCCTTATTAATACTTTACCTAATTTGCACAAAAGGTACTGTGGTTTTCATTAAAAATAGACCTGACTTACCTAGAAAACTACTATTAGATTAGAAATGAGAGTCCAGATTAATGAATAAACTTTGCCTGGCGTGTGTGTGTGTGTGTGTGTGTGTGTGTGTGTGTGTGTAAAGGAACTTTTCCCAGAAATTCCAGAATAATACACTCTTAAGCACTAAAGGTGCTTGGAGGACATATATTTGGTGACTCTCAACTCAGGTTGCATATTACATGGGGGATTGCAAAATCACATGGGGGAACTTCTGAGGCTCAGTTTCTCCACCAGAATCTGTGAGGATGGGGACTAGGCATTGGTATTTCTTTACACCCAGGTATAGTGTAAAATGTAGCCAAAGTTTAAAAATCTCTGGTTTAATCCAACCACTTTTCATATGAATAGACAAAATAAAAATTTGGGGGAAAGAAATAACTTATCTCAGGCCATAGTAGAGCCTAGATTAGAAGCCATATCACCTAGCCCCAGTTAAGAGCTATTTTCATTTTTAAAAAGTACCATATCTTGTTTTATTTTTGACTTATTTGAACTTTCCCTTGGTATTAACCTTAACAGAAGAATATCATTTCTTAATTTTTCTCTGAAATGGATTTTTTTGTCAACTAGAGAAATGATGCTGTGCAATAGTATAAATTAACACATGAATAGTCTACATTTCCCGGCACTGTTTACCTCCTTGCCTTTCATCAAAAATATACTAGTCTTTAGCTGCACAGCAGAGAAATGTACCCAAAACAGAGTTTTCAAAACATATTTATAACTTGCATTTTATATAAGTCAAGAAGATGTCTTACGTCATTTTAGCACATATAGACTCATTTTTAAGGTCATCATAAAAAGTATGGATAGCTCTCTTTCTGTGTAACATTCTGAGAAAGTGGAACTGATAACATGAGCCCAGTGTCAGCAGTACTGAAGATGGAGACAGTTCAACATTTTCCTTTTCTTTAACATCTATCTTTTCTGTATGTTTATATCTATTGAACCTATCAAAGTCTAAAATATTTCAATACAGCATACAATCGAAGTACCAATTGTTACATGGCATAGGTTTTATCTTCTGGAAAGATGGAAAAGCATATCTAAATACATCATGCCTATGCTCGGAAGTAATGCAAATCTTCTGTCTGGCTGGTACCAGAAATAAATGAAAACGATAGTAGATAAAGACTAGAAACATTTTTCTCTTTTGCGTACATGCAAAATATTGTGTATAGGGATCATCATCATGCTTTCAGCATCCACTATAAGCCAAACATTCTATTATCAGCAGAGAAATGTACCCACAACAGACTCCTTCTCCCCAAAACAGCACAGAAAAATTCATCTTTTTAAAATTTTTTGTTATTAATCAAAAGCAAATAAACAAGTATACTTTAAAGAAGTTGAAAGTAAAGAAGAAACACTTAAGAAAAAAACATGTAAGTGTAAGGATATGCTGTGAATTATGAATAAAGCTATATCCATTCACAAAATTTTTCAGCCTATTACAATTATTCAATAAAGATGTATTTACCTAATTGAATAGTTGACCTGAGTGTATGTGTGTATAAGTGGATATTACCTTATGTGAATTGTGTATGATTTCTACTACCACTATAATATAAAATATACAGAAATTCATAAATGGCAGATGTCTTAATAATCACTTTTTTAGAAGACCTGAAATAAATGCCAATAGTAGGACTACAGAGTGAGGAAGATCAGGGTGTTGAACAAAGTAGACCAGGTGGCTGTCTATAATGAACTCCATAATAGGTCAGCCCTTGTGGAATGTAGCACTGTTCAGGGTACAGATTTCTGAATTATCAACCTGAGAGTCTGGCTCAAGGAGGCACTCTCATTCTGGTCAGGCTCATTAGGAGCTGAAATTTCTGAACTACAAGGTTGGTTCATGAATGGAGACCACTCCTGACCACTACTGTTTCCAAAACACTGGTATTCTCTGTGTCCCCTACCTGGACCACCTTTTCTGGCGTGTGAATTGATCAGTGAATATGGATTGTTGCAAGGGATACACCTCCAGATAAATGGAAATCTGTGGGATCATCTAAATAAGTGACTTCTGCCGTTACCTAGAGGGTGTAGGATCCTGATCAACATGGTTTCTCTTCTGACTCCCGGATTTTCTCTTCCTTCTCAAAGCTGGTGGTGGTCAAACAATGTTCCAAAGACTCTAGGATTCCATGGAAGAATTGTTTTGTGGGAGATGGATCCTATTAAGAAGAAAACAATTCCAAAATTTTCAGTGCTACTCTCATCTAGCCCTCTCCTCCCTGTTATAATACAATTTTAGTTTCTCTAATCACATTCCAGTTCTGTCTCCTTGTAATGATATTCTTTTTAGATCACTTTAATGGAGTATTGGGAGTTCCCAGACTCTTCTGTCACTCATTTATTGAGAAAATCACAGAAAGCTGATCATCTAGGAGTTACAATGTACGTGTATTTTTTTTTTACTTGTTTAGTTCTTATACATTATTGTTTCTCTTGTTTCTTTGGGAAATTTTTTAAATTATGAGGAATAATTTTACTTTTTATTAATAGGAGCCATCATAGGGTATTCTAAATCTTTGAACTGGAGATAAATTTTAAAAGCTTTTTACCATCTTATCCAATATTGGAAGAATGCCTGTGTAAAGTATATATAAATGGGCAATCTCATATTCTTAGAAAAAGAACTTTTGGTTTGTTTGTTTTGGGGGGTTTTTGTTGTTTGTTTTGTTTTGTTTTATGAGACAGAGCTTTGCTCTGTTGCCCAGGCTGGAGTACAGCGGCTCAATCTCAGCTCACTGCAACCTCTGCTTCCCAGGTTCAAGCAATTTTCCTGCCTCAGCCTCTGGAGTAGCTGGGACTATAGGTGCCTGCCACCACACCTGGCTAATTTTTGTATTTTTAGTAAGACAGCATTTTACCATGTTGGCCAGGCTGGTCTTGAACTCCTGACCTCAGGTGATCTGCCCACCCCACCTCAGTTTCCCAGCGTGCTAGGATTATAGATGTGAGCCACACCACCCAGCCCCAGAAAAAGAATTTTTAAAGAAATATAAAAGGTTTGTGCTATAAGTTTAGAACATATATCAATTTTCATGCAGGAGATAAACACAATTTGTCAAAAGATTCAGAAATTATTTTTTAAAAAACAAAAAGTTTAGCAAGTGAAGTATCCTACATATGAAAATTTGTTTTTCCCCCCACGTACAGAAAAGAAGCATGTAGGAAGAGGCAGAGCATAAGAATCTATTCTTCCATCATTCTGTTAATCTCATTTTTTATTTATATACAGAGAAGCAAAATAAACAGTGCAGCTTCAGCCTATCCCTTGGAGTTTATGTTTCAGGAAAAATGAAATCATGACTGACACTCTGGTGGAATTTCTTATTTTGCTTGAAAAGCAATTGAATATTATTAAATCATGATTCACTAGTTTCCTAAAATATCTTTTAGTACTCTAGGGAAAAAGTGTAAAGTAGCCTGCTCTGGAATTTTTAAGAGAACTATGTTTAGCCATTCTCAAAATGCATTTCATGTAGGAGGTCTCCTTTTTTTATATTTTTTCTTTTTCATATACATATATACATGTATATATATTTTTTAATTTTAGTAATTCTGTAACATATTTAATACGCTGAGAAAACTAGAAGGTATTTATAACTGAATAACAGGTATATAGAAACCCAAAGGCAATTACTTCTTGTATAAATATGCCTTAGGTAAACTTCAACTTGTTTTTTAGAACCAGAAGATTAAGCCTACTCAGGAATATTATTCAGGCACAAAATTTGCATTGTCTACTCTTACATTTCCTACCTCTCTTCCATTTGGATCTCTCCAATCCTAATTCTACCTACTGTTCTCCAACTTGGAAAACATTGTCTGGCCACAGCTAACACAGTTAGAAACCTGGAGAAGCAGGTATCTCTGTGTCCTCCTGTTTAACATGATACGTTCCCAGCCCCACTGTTTTCATTGCTTGTAGGTTCCCTATGCATGTGCTCAATTTAGGCTACTCCGGGAAATATTTCTCTTATTTGGAGTGACACTAGTATATAAAATAGGCTAGAATTTCATACCTACTTTTAAATCTCTGAAGATCCTTTTGTTCTTTTCCAGTAAATATCTACTAACTAGGAATGAATTTGTACTTGGGGTAACTGTTTTCTAAAATAATCAGTCTCTAACTCAAAAAGACTTCAGCTCTTAGTTATTAAATGTATTTTTTTTCTATTTTTCAAGGATAAATGATGTCTAAAGAGAAATATAAAATATTTGAAAATATGATCATGAAAATAGCAAACATGCTTGAGTGTCCATAGAACTCAAGGCTTAGCTGAGGATTTTGTCATGCAGAAAAGCAGCTTCTTTATAATTAATCTGTATAAATTCTGTAAAATTCTGATGAGACACAAATTTTCTATTTTTTGCTACATTTTTGGCAGAGTAATAATATATTTCTTCTGGCTCTTTTCTTTTTTTGAAATAGAGTCTCACTCTGTCACGAGGCTGGAATACAGTGGCACAATCTCGGTTCACTGCAACCTCCACCTCCTGGATTCAAGCTATTCTCGTGCCTCAGCCTCCCGAGTAGCTGGAATTACAGGCACATGCCACCACACCCAGCTAATTTTTGTATTTTTGTAGAGACAGGGTTTCCCCATGTTGGCCAGGATGTCTCAATCTTCTGATCTGCCTGCCTCTGCCTCCCAAAGTGCTGGGATTACAGGTGTGAGCCACCACGCCCAGCCGGCTCATTTCTGATCTTATGGAAAAGTGGTAATCTAGCCATTGTGAGAGACAGAATCAACTTCGACCTTTTAAAAAGTATTCAGAGTTGAATTATTAATATTGATAAAATCAAATACCTTCTGATCCCATACTGCTTGCATGGCATTCCCTTATAAGATATGAAGTAATATAAGACATATCTTTATCTTCAATATACTTATAAGTAATTCAGACAATAATATATGAAGGAAAAATTTATAAAACAAGGTGCTTCATGATTCAAGAGTTATTGCAAAGTAATTGTTCATTTATTCAACAAATATTTATTGAGCACCTACTATGTACTAAAGACTCTGCTAAATGTTGGGTATCTAAAAATGAAAAAAAAAGAGTGTCTTATCTAGGGAGATGAGGTGAGAGAGTTAGACAGGCATCAGATGATATGAGATCACAGTAAAGTGTTATCTTTCTTTAGCCTGAGAACATTGGAAAGATATTGAAGGTTTTTATACAAGAGATTGGCATGATTAATTGTGTTTTTTTAGAGATCACTCTAAATGCCCTGTGAAAAATATACTGGAAGGAAACAGACAAGGTTTTGATGGTGGTAAAGAAGGAAGAAAAGAGGAGGATATACAGAGAAAAGTAGTGACGTAGGTTTGAAAATTATTTATGAAGTAAAATCAAAAGGATCTGATGATTAGATAATGAACCTAAGGAAGAAAAGAAGTATCAAATCTACTTGATTCCTTGTTAAAGGGTTGAAGAATTTGGATTTTGGCTTATTCAACTGGTGACTGATGGTGCTGTTTACAAAAAGAGAACACTGGATGAGGTTGTGTTAAGAGGAAGGTTTTTATGGATTTAGTTACAAACAAATTCAGTTTGGAGAGTCTTCAAAACATTCAAGTTGACATATCAACTATTCAACTAGAAAAAGTATGGGCCAAGCATGGTGACCCATGCCTGTAATCCCAGCCCTTTGAGAAGCTGAGGCAGGTGGATTATTTGAGCCCAGGAGTTTGAGACCAGCCTGTGTAACATGAAGAAACCTTGTCTCTGCTAAAACTGCAATAAATAAATAACCATGGAAATCAGGGGAAAAATGTTAAGCTAAAGATAAAATTTGAGAATCATCACCAAATGATTGGTCATAGACCTTCATGAGCTCTCTTATTAAGATATACAGTGGATAATAAAGTGGTTTCTATTTAAGATTTTCTCATTATGAATTAGAAGAATCTGGAAAGTTTAATGGAGGAGGTGAGCTGAATCATGAAAAAAGGCAGAATATGGATAATAAGAGAGATGAGTAAAGTGAATGAAATTGGTAGGCACACAATAAAAATAGAAATAGATAAAAAATATATTTTTAATTGAAAGTAATGGAAATAATAACCCAAAGTGGCTTAATTCAGAAAAGGAATCTCTAGATTCACATTTAATTGAAATGTTTAGGATATTCCTCTTGCAAGCAAATATCTCACCAATTGTGAAACAACAGGCTCAGAACCCAGTTTCTCTTTTTCTGTTTCACTGCTCTGTATCGTTGGTGTTCACTTAGTTTCATGCAGGCTCTCCTCTCATGATCCCAATATGACTACCAGTAGTAAAAACAAAAACAGAGCTTTTTGTTTGTTTGTTTCAGAATAGGGTAACCAAAGCCTCAGAATGGAGATCAACTGACCTAATAAGGTCATGTGCTCATTCCTGTCATTACAGGTAGAGGTTGAGATACACTGATTATCTTAAGCAAATTAGAGTGCAACTTTGGAGTGGGAATAAATCCACCCAGCAAACCACCTGGAGTGTTCAGAAGGGGATGGGAAATCTAGAAGCCTTCATGTTATAGGGAGACTTAAATGCCAGGTTAAGGACCTTGGACTTTGTATTAGACCATTCTTGTGTTGCTATAAAGAAATACCTGAGACTGGGTAACTTATAAATAAATGAGGCTTAATTGGCTCATAGTTCTTCAGGCTTTTCAGGAAGCAAAGTGCTGGCATCTGCTTGGTTTCTAGGGAGGCTTCAGGAAGCTTACAATCATGGCAGAAGGCAAATGGCAGCAGGCACACACATGGTGAAAGCAGGAGCAACCTTTTTAAAAGATCTAAGATCTTGGTTTTTGGCTTATTCAAATAATGACTGATGGTGCTATTTACAAAACGAGAACACTGGAGAAAGGCTGTGTTTAAGGGGAAGGTTTTTATGGGTTCAGTTATAAACCCATTTAAATGACCATATCTCATGAGTACTATCACAAGAACAGTACCAAGGGTTGCTGCTAAACCATTCATGAGAAATCCACCCCCATGATCCAGTCACCTCCCACCAGGCCCCTCCTTCAACAATGGGGATTACAGTTCACCATAGGATTTGGGCAGGAACAAATATTCAAACTATATCAAACTTCATTCAATAAACAAAGCGAGCTCCTGTGTTTTGAACAGAATAGGGATCCAGTGTGATCAATGCTTTAAGAAGTTAAGTCTTTTTTAAAAAAATTGTATTTTATTTTATTGCATTTTAGGTTTTGGGGTACATGTGAAGAACATGCAAGATTGTTGTATAGGTACACACGTGGCAGTGTGATTTGCTACCTTCCTCCCCATCACCTACATCTGGCATTTCTCCCCTTGCTATCTCTCTCCAAATCCCCACCCCTCACTGTCCCTCCCCTATTTCCCCCCAACAGACTCCAGTGTGTAGTGCTCCCCTCCCTGTGTCCATGTGTTCTCATTGTTCAACACCCGCCTATGAGTGAGAACATGCTGTGTTTGATCTTCTGCTCTTATGTCAGTTTGCTGAGAATGATGGTTTCCAGGTTCATCCATGTCCCTACAAAGGACACGAACTCATTGTTTTTTATGGCTGCATAATATTCCACGGTGTATATGTACCACATTTTCCCTGTCCACTCTATCATCAATAGGCATTTGGGTTGGTTCCAGGTCTTTGCTATTGTAAACAGTGCTGCAATGAACATTCATGTGCATGTGTCCTTATCGTAGAATGATTTACAATCCTTTGGATATATACCCAGTAATGGGATTGCTGAGTCAAATGGAATTTCTATTTCTAGGTCCTTGAGGAATTGCCACACTGTCTTCCACAATGGTTGAACTAATTTACACTCCCACCAACAGTGTAACAGTGTTCCTATTTCTCCACATCCTCTCCAGCATCTGTTGTCTC
>NW_016107384.1:686010-706623 GCF_001604975.1 Cebus imitator
TTTTGGTCATGAAGTCCTTGCCTATGCCTATGTCCTGAATGGTTTTGCCTAGATTTTCTTCTAGGGTTTTTATGGTGTTAGGTCTTATGTTTAAGTCTTTAATCCATCTGGAGTTAATTTTGGTGTAACGTGTCAGGAAGGGGTCCAGTTTTTGCTTTCTGCACATTGCTAGCCAGTTTTCCCAACACCATTTATTAAATAGGGAATCCTTTCCCCATTGCTTGTTTTTCTCAGGTTTGTCAAAGATCAGATCATTTCACATGTGTAGTGTTGCTTCTGAGGCCTCTGTTCTGTTCCATTGGTCTATGTCTCTGTTTTGGTACCAGTACCATGCTGTTTTGATAACTGTGGCCTTGTAGTATAGTTTGAAGTCAGGCAGCAGGATGCCTCCAGATTTGTTCTTTTTGCTTAGGATTGCCTTGGCTATGCAGGCTCTCTTTTGCTTCCATATGAAGTTTGATGTGGTTTTTTCCAGTTCTGTGAAGAAGGTCATTGGTAGCTTGATGGGGATAGCATTTAATCTATAAATTACTTTGGGCAGTATTGCCATTTTCACGGTGTTGATTCTTCCCAATCATGAGCATGGAATGTTTTTCCATCTGTTTATGTCCTCTCTTATTTCATTGAGCAGTGGTTTGTAGTTCTCCTTGAAGAGGTCCTTCATATCCTTTGCCAGTTGTGTTCCTAGGTATTTTATTCTCTTTGTAGCAATTGAGAATGGGAGTTCACTTTTGATTTGGCTCTGTTTGTCTGCTATTGCTGTATAGAAATGCTTGTGATTTCTGCACATTGATTTTGTATCCTGAGACTGCTAAAGTTGCTTATCAGTTTAAGGAGATTTGAGGCTGAGACAATGGGGTCTTCTAGATATACAATCATGTCATTTGCAAATAAAGACAATTTGGCTTCCTCCTTTCCTAATTGAATCCCCTTTATTTCTTTTTCTTGCATGATTGCTCTGGCTAGAAATTCCAATACTATATTGAATAGAAGTGGTAAGAGAGGGCATCCTTGTCTTGTGCCAGATTTCAAAGGAAATGCTTCCAGTTTTTGCCTGTTCATATAATATTGGCTGTGGGTTTGTCATAAATAGCTTTTATTACTTTGTGATATGTTCCATTGATATCTAGTTTATTAAGGGGTTTTAGCATAAAGCGCTGTTGAATTTTGTCAAAGGCCTTCTCTGCATCTATGGAGATAATCGTGTGTTTTTTGTCTTTGGTTCTGTTTATGTGATGGATTACGTTTATAGCCTTGCATTTGTTGAACCAGCCTTGCATCCCTGGGATGAAGCCTCCTTGATCATGATGAATAAGCTTTTTGATTTGCTGTTGCACTCTGTTTGCCAGTATTTTATTGAAGATTTTTGCATCAATGTTCATCATGGATATTGCCCTAAAGTTTTCTTATTTTGTTGCATCTGTGCCAGGTTTTGGTATTAAGATGATATTGGTCTCATAAAATGAGTTGGGGAGGATTCTCTCTTTTTATATTGTTTGGAATAGCTTCAGAAGGAATGGTCCCAGCTCCTTTTGTACTTCTTGTAGAATTCGGCTGTAAACCCATCTGGAACTGGGCTTCTTTTAATTGTTAGGCTATTAATTGCTACCACAACTTCAGCCCTTGTTATTAGTCTATTCAGGGTTTCATATTCTTCCTGGTTTAGTCTTTGGAGAGTGCAAGCATCAAGGAATTTATCCATTTCTTCTAGATTCACTGGTTTATGTGCATAGAGTTGTTTGTAGTAATCTCTGATGGTAGTTTGTATTTCTGTGGAATTGGTGGTAATATCTTTTATCATTTTTTATTGCATCTATTTGATTCTTCGCTCTTTTCTTTTTTATTAGTCTGACTACCAGTCTATCTATTTTGTTGATCTTTTCAAAAAACTAGCTCCTGGATTTGTTGATTTTTTGAAGGGTTTTTTACATCTCTATCTCCTTCAGTTCTGCTCTTAGTTATTTTTTGTCTTCTGCTAGCTTTTGAGGTTTTTTGATCTTGCTCCTCTAACTCTTTCAATTTTGATGATAGGGTGTTGATTTTAGATCTTTCCTTGCTCCTCATGTGGGCATTTATTGCTATGAATTTCCCTCTAGACACTGCTTTAAATGTGTCCCAGAGATTCTGGTATATTGTGTCTTCATTCTCATTGTTTTCAAAGAACAGCTTTATTTCTTCCTTCATTTCATTGTTTATCCAGATGACATTCAGGAGCCAATTGTTCATTTTCCATGAAGTTGTATGGTTTTGAGTTCGTTTCTTAATCTGGAGTTCTAATTTGATTGCACTGTGTTCTGAGAGACTGTTATGATTTCCATTCTTTTGCACTTGCTGAGGAGTGATTTACTTCCAGTTATGTGGTTGATTTTAGAGTAAGTGCGATGTGGTGCTGAGAAGAATGTATATTCTGTGGATTTGGGATTCTGAGTTCTATAAATGTCTATTAAGTTTGCTTGGTCCAGATCAGCATTCAAGTCCTGGATTTTCTTGTTGATTTTTTGTCTTGTTGATCTGTCTAATACTGAGAATGGAGTGTTAAAGTCTTCCACTACTATTGTGCGGGAGTCTAAGTCTCTTTGTAGTTCTTTAAGGACTTGCTTTATGTATCTGAGTGCTCCTGTGTTGGGGGCATATATATTTAGAATTGTTAGGTCTTCTTGTTGTATTGATCCTTTTGCCATTATATAATGCCTTTCTTTGTCTCTTTTGATTTTTGTTGGTTTGAAGTCCGTTTTATCAGAGACTGGGACTGCCACACCTGCTTTTTTTTGCTCTCCATTTGCTTGGCAAATCATCTTCCATCCCTTTACTTTGAGTCTCTGTGTGTCTTTGCACATGAGATGGGTCTCCTGAATACAGCACACCAATGGCTGTTATCTTTTTATCCAATTTTGCCTGTCTGTGTCTTTTGATTAGGCATTTAGTCCATTTACATTTAATGTTAATATTGTTTGTGTGAATTTGATCCTGCCATTTTATTACTGGTTGGTTGTTTTGCCCTTTGGTTGGTGTAATTTCTTCATTGCATCATTGGTCTTTATCATTTGGTTCTTTTTGCAGTGGCTGGTACTGGTTTTTCCTTTCTGTGTTTCGTGCTTCCTTCAGGAGCTCTTGTAGGGCAGGCCTGGTAGTGACAAAATCTCTCAGCAATTGTTTGTCCATAAAGGATTTTATTTCTCCATCACTTATGAAGCTTAGTTTGGCTGGATATGAAATTCTGGTTGAAAGTTCTTTTCTCTAAATATGTTGAATATTGGCCCCCACTCTCTTCCGGATTGTAGGGTTTCTGCTGAGAAATCCACTGTGAGTCTGATGTGCTTTCCTTTGTGGGTGATCTGACCTTTCTCTCTGGCTGCCCTTAGTATTTTTTCCTTGGTTTCAACCCTGGTGAAACTGACGATTATGTACCTTGGGGTTGCTCTTCTAGAGGAGTATCGTTGTGGTGTTCTCTGTATTTCCTATGTTTGAATGTTGGCCTGCCTTGCTAGGTTGGGGAAGTTCTCCTGGATAATATCCTGAAGAGTGTTTTCCAGCTTGGATTCGTTCTCCCTGTCATCTTCCGGTACACCAATCAAGTGTAGATTAGGTCTTTTCACATAATCTCATATTTCTTGAAGGCTTTGTTCATTTTTTTTCACTCTTTGTTCTCTTTTCTTACCTTCTCATTTCACCAAGTTGATCTTCAATCTCTTCTGCTTGATCTATTCAGCTATTGAAACTTGTGTGTGCTTCTCGAAGTTCTTGTGCTGTATTTTTCATCTCCATCAAGTCATTTGTGTTCTTCTCAAAACTGGTTACTCTAGTTAGCATTTCTTCTAACCTTTTTCAAGGTTTTTAGTTTCTTTGCATTGGGATGGAACATCTTCCTTTAACTCAGAGAAGTTTGTTATTACCCACCTTCTAAAGCCTGCTTCTGTCAATTCATCAAATTTGTTCTCCATCTAGCTCTGTTCCCTTGCTGGTGAGGAGTTGTGACTTCATGGTGGGGGAGAGGCGTTCTGGTTTTTGATGGTTTCATTCTTCTTGCACTGGTTTCTTCCCATCTCATTGGATTTACGTAGTTTTGATTTCAGGTAGCTGCTTGGGGAGGCAGCCTTTCCTTTGCCTACAGAGGCACTGCTGGGCCACCACGGGTTCAGTGAAGCTGCTGTGTCTTTTATTTACTCAGGGAAAGGCTTCTGCAACAGCGGCTTCCCTTCCCCCCACTGAGCTCGATCATTCCTGGTTGCTCTCTAACTGATGTTCTGGGTGCGAAACTCTGGAGTGAGAGTTTTTTAGCCTGCTGGGCTTTGTGCGGGGGGACCCGTCCTGCAGTATGGGCTGTTTCCCTCTTTTCAGTTCCCCTTCTTTCTGGGGGGTGGATGGCTCCATCCAGCAGGCTTTCTGGCTTTGGCATCAGCCAATGCTTCCACCTAGATCTATGCTGACAGCCCCCATGCCAACCGAAGTGGCTGTTCTGCCCTGTTCAGGTAGCTCGCTGAGACTTTGCAGCCTGGTGAAGATCTCCTGTTCTGTGAGTTGTAGAGGGCTTGGGTGGAGCACTGTATCCGAACCGAAGTCCCAGAGTGGGAGATCCCCTGGTCCTCCGGTCAATTGCATGCACCTCCTGGGTGGGGCAGTGCCCCACCTTGCCTCAACTTTTCCTGTTTGGTTTATATCCACTGTCCAACCAGACCCACAAAATGAACCTGGTGCCTCATTTGGAATTGTGGAGACCATATGGCTTCTGAGTCTCTCTCACTGGGATTTGCTTTCTGGAGCTGCCTCTTATTTGGCCATCTTGGGAATGCTTCCCAGCACACTTCTTATAGCTTATGAGCCCAAATTGGGAGCCAAAATGGGGTCACATGACCGTTCTTAGCAGTAAGGAAGAATCAGAAAGTGAACATTTAATTTTCTGTTCTCTGTTTGTGAGATATATAGCAAGAAAGAAGAGAGTTGGGAACAGTTTTTGGTTGGCCAAACAATAGAATCTTCCCTGACAACTATTGCTATACAGTGTACTCTGAGTTTGCATGTGTATACACTCTTGTCATTTTGTTTTTGACCATGTATTTATCTGTATATTTCATTTCCTCTATCCTTTTTTTTTTTTTTTTTTTNTTGAGACAGTGTTTCACTCTTGTTGCCCAGGCTGGAGTGCAATGGCATGATCTCGGCTCACTTTCTGCGTCCCAGGTTTCAAGCAATTCTCCTGCCTCAGCCTCCCAAGTAGCTGGGAGTGCAGGCACATGCCACCATCCCCGGCTAATCTTTTTTGCATTTTTAGTAGAGACGAGGTTTCACCATGTTAGCCAGGATGGTCTCTATCTCCTGATCTCATGATCTGCCCACCTCAGCCTCCCAAAGTGCTGAGATTATAAGCCTGAGCCACTGCGCCTGGCCTATTTCCTCTATTTTTTAGGAAAGTACATGCACGGTTGATTACCACTTTTAAAAATAGATGTTTTCTTCTCTTTTTCTGTCAACCACTATCAATTTCTACTTAACTCATTCAACAAAAATGCTAGAATTTTGGTTTTCCTGAACAGGCAACACATTTTGACTAAAAAGAATATTTTCTTGTTTATGTATAATTATCTTGGCAAGCATTACCCATGTGAAAGGAAATATAGCAAAATTGCCAGATGATTCCATTAGGATTTAGCAAAAGTTTTCCATTTTATCTTTTACAAGGGTGATAGAGACTCATGTAAAGAAATATTTCCAAGAGACTACATCAACCTGACTTAGAAATTCAGCAGCAAAATGTAGCACCTGCATATCAAAAATAGAATTAGTAATGATATCACTTGATGCAATGTTTAGAAAAAATAGTCAATTAAAGCAATAGGAATGCAACCAGAATGCTCTGCAGGAAGCATCATGTAATTCTGACTTCACAATGACATGAAATTTTAAATGACATCTGTGCTAAATCAGGGAACAGCAAACCCAGGCCAAGTTTAAATTTAGTAACACTGAAAATAACTTTCTCCATAGCAGATTCTCTATGAATTAAAGGTGACCAACCACTTGTTTTTCTGTTCTGTTTAGAGATAATCAGGTACTCACTGTCTGCAGCATTGGTGTCTTCTCTTCTCAACGGCATTTCTGGCAGCTACCCCAAGAGTCTCCTTGGCCTGTCTTAAATCCCTTGGAAATTAAAGAGAGAATCTACTACATATATTCCTTTGAAAGTTTCCACCATATATGTTGAAAAATTTCTGAATGAGCACAAGGATTTGAAGGTAAGTGAATTTGTGGGGTAACACACATTCTTGCATAACTCTTAATAACATCAAAAGTAATGATATATTTAAATAAAATATAAGAAAGTGAAAGTAACTATTAAATTTAAGAAAAAATATCCATGTATGTGTAGTTCCACAGCAAAAAGGGGAAATAAATAAAACATAATATTTAAAAATTGTTATATGTCATGTAAATGTAAATACAAGAAGATTAAAGTAGAAACCTTTACATTTGATAATCAGTATTATGTTAAAAAGTGTAACATACTGTGGTTCTCAAAGTTTAATGTGCACAGGAGTCACATGAAGTTGGCAGGAGGGATCCTTAAAATGCTGATCCCTAGGGATAGTTCACAGAAACATAGATCCACAAGGGATGGGATGTGGCATAAGGTATGTATTTTTACATTTATGCACCCCCAGGTCATCCTGATGCCTGTGTCTTAGGCCTTTGAGAAACACTGAAATTGACATTCAATACAATCTATTTCTCATTTTCAAACTTTATGCTAGACATGATCTGTTATGTTGGTTCTGTCCTATAGTCATAAGAATAAATCAGGAAGGGGTAATTTTGTTACAGAAATGCTAAACTGATGCTCCCTTTTTACACCCCTAATTTGAGTTATTAATTTTCATTAATATTCCCTTTTAAAGTTCATTATGATGAGCTAATTTCCAGGCGTCACTATCTCTCTTTCAGAGTGATAGCCCTGTCATTGTTCTCTTTAGCTGTTGCTCTGTTCTGTGTATTGTTTCAATTTATTTAGATTTTTAAGGTTATTGTATCTAATTATAAGAAATTTCTAAAAGGTGAAAATAATGAGTAATTACTAGGATTGGCAAAGTATTTCTAAATTTTGAGGATTGTATCTTTTTCTCTTCATTTTGAAAGCCCAGCCTTAGATTTCAAAACAACAAATCTGCTTAATACCTCTTTCCATTAAATTTTTTCTTAACAAATAAGAACTTATAAATCATATGATATATTTATGGATAGTTACATGCACATTTGGTGAATATCACTTTACTATATTTCTGTTTCCTATATGTAATTTAGCAACGTCATTTTTATAATTTGTAATTTTAAGTTTACAGAAGACTTTTTTTTTTAATTCCAGTGAATGTGTTTAGGAGGGACATATTCAGATCTTAAATTGTGATGATTTTTTTAAAGGTACAATCTGATATTATCTTTATAGTGAAGAATGAAGTTTTTAATTAAAATCCTTTGATTGGATTTCAGGCTCATAGACATTTTTGTCTCTATTGGTCTTTGTGTACACTTGTTCACATTGTGTAGAATTTTTTATCCATAATGTATCAAAAGGCAACCGTAAACCCTTCATCAAAAAGAAGTATATCTTAATAGTGTCAATTAGCTACACATGTTAGCTGTTAGTTTTATGCATAGAGAATTGAATATGGTCATATGCATAAAATAATGGAGTACTTTTTTCAAGTAATCAAAATTAAAAATTTACAGAATTTGATTCACTATAATAATGAAGTTTCACATGCACTTGTTATTAGAATTGTGCTCGTCATAAGATTGTCATACCCAAACATAGCCTAAAATTTGTAGTTCACAAGTTTATCATTGGATAAAGTCTCCAAATAAAATTTCATTAAGCTTTAGTGGAAATAATCTGCGTGTTTCAATTCAGACAAACGTATCTTTCCTTTTTTCTCTCTTTATTTTTTCTTTTTATTATTTGTTTCTGGAAAAAGGAAGAGGTGGAAAAAGAATGAATTGTGTCTTAAAGTGACTCATGTTCATTATCATTAGTGTATTTATCAGACTATGTTTTTACATTGCAATTTCTTAAAGAGAACTCACAATGTAGTTTCAGAGAACTTGAACAAGACAGTCTCAATGTGCAGGAACCAAAACATGCAACAAAAGAATAAATTGCAGAAAATATATAGAATCATAGAAACATAAAGTTTCAGAGCAGAAATGGACCACTGAGATCTTCTAGTCTGGTCCCCTCAGGTATAATCACATTTTCTCTTCCAAACCTGCCATATGAAAGTCTAACACAATAGCAGTAAACAACAATCTGGTTAGGGATGACATCAACAAAGAGAAGCTAAGTGAATGTTTTTCAGTAATGATTTCTTCAGCAAAAAAAGTAGGGGAAAATTTTCCTCCAAGAGGAAGACTGAAGATTTAGGTACCTAAGTACTTAAAGTTGAATTTAAAATTATTTTAGTTATCAGGGGATAATCTTTTATGTCATTAATCTGGAAATGAAAATAACAAATTTAGGTTTAATTCAGAGTTGGCTAGCTTTATCTGAATGTGTCATATTGAGAGGGAAAAATAACAAAAAGCAACATATACAACTTTAGAACAGCAGAGCCACCTGGGGCCATCAATATAGGAGAAAGTGGAATTAAATACATAAGTTATTGGGAACATTGGTGTTATTATGAAACAATATAATAATGAAATCTGTGAGATATGCAAAATGATTAAAATGTGTTTATTATTCTCAACGTATGGAGTTGGGAAGTCATTAAAGTTTATATAGTAAAATTATTGACATAGAGAAATGTTAATAGTATACTGTAAAGGAAAGCAAGAAGTTGCAAATCCATATCATGAGGTACCATTTTATATTATTTTAAATACAGATGCATTGGGAGAAAGTTGAAATCAATCAAAACAATATTTACTCAAAACAATATTGATGGTTATCTTCAATTGATAAAATTATGATTGATATTTATCATTTCTCAGGGTTTGTGATACTATTTTTCTAAAGTGCATATTATTGATGTAGCTTCAAAAAATATGTATTATTAATGTCAGTTTAAAATATTTCTAAAGGGCCAGGAAAATATCCAGTTATCTGGAAAGTTCACTTTTAAAGATCCATAAGGAAGTCCTGTTAATTATTGTTTAAAAGAACCTTAAAGCCAGGTTCTTGTATCTTTTAGAACTAAACTTGAGTATGAAAACAGTATGTCCAATTAGATCAAAATAATTTTTAGACATAATTCTTCATTTGTGGATTATTGTAGCGGAACAAAATTCTCCATGTTTTCTTCTTCATTAAACACTGATCATTTCAAATTATGACAATTAATTCCTTGGAAAGATTCTTTATTTCTTGTAACAGTAAGACAATGTACTTTCAAGAATTCTCTAACTATAATAGTTTGTTCCATTTGGAGGATAATCTTATATGTTTGGTTACATTAGTGTTAATATGTCTTTGTTCTTTAATTCTCTAGTGTAACATACGGTTAGTTTCACCATTATTACGACCAGCTGCAGTTGGCCTATGATTTCATTCATTCTCTTGGAATCCAAAGTAATTAGCTCTTTAGTTTAATGACAATATTTGTTAATGGGTTTTTAGGGCCAAATTCTGCTGTTAGAGAGTGGGTGGTATATTTGAAGATAAAATCTCTCCCTTATGTTGTAAGCATAAGCTGTGTAATTTTATTTCAAAATGATGGTTTACAGAGCTTGGGGTAGGAAAACTAAATGTGCATTTGTCTGAAGTATCTCATTTTCAAGAAACAAAATAAAAGTGACAGTTTATGTAGATGAACAGCAAACCCACTGAAAGTTCCCTGATACAGCTATCCTGCATGTGTTATTCTATAGCTAGAATATAGAACAAAATAATTATCAAACAGACTTTAGATACATTCTTTTATGTGACAGGATATGCATCAAGTTTTTTAAGTGTAGTGCAACAGTTTTGATCATTGTATTTTTGAAGGACTTGGTGAAGTGGAAAGAATCCTTGCCTGGGAGTCACTGGGGTGTTCAAAGTCTGACTCAGATTCCTGGTAGTGGCATGACTTTAAGGAAATATCTTCACCTTTGCCTGAACCTGTTTCTTCATCCTAAAATGAGACTTTTACATCAGATGATCCCAGAGGGCCCTTCCAGCCCTAAAATGATAAGTCTAACTTGCTTTAAAAGAGCACTAAAAGGATGGTTGGGAAAACACAGTGACTTGAGCTAACTGAACAAACAAAACATCAAGTCTACTAGGAGGTACTTGGAGACATTTTGGCCTTAAGAATTTTCCTTCAATGCCTTGTTACTTTTATCCTGGAGTAGAGAAATATTTGAAAGGTTTTATGTAGAAGCTAAGCCCATGCTATTGGAAGTTTCAAAAAGATGAATTTTGACAAAACATGAAAAAGCCTCCAAAACTAGTAACAGCTGAGATATCCAACAATGAATATGATGCCATGGTAGATAATGAATTCACCATCCCTTATGGATACCAAAGGTTTCATGACCTGCCACATTGCCCTTCCTGGTGTAAAGGCTAGAGGCAATTTTCTGAGCATATAGGAACCTGGGAAATATTGTTATGAAGAACACTTCTTGAAGCAACTATTAGAGCCCTTCTTGAAGCAACTATTTTCTATACAGCCAATAAGTGACTATAGAAACTACAGCAAAAAAACTGATTGTGTGCACTCAATATTGAACTCTAGCATTAAATCTAAGATAAATATGGAGATTAGGGTGACATAATAGAATACAAAAGTATAATATCCTGACAATGTAGAACTAAAACAACTAAGAAAAATTAGGAAAGACACATCAGAAAGAAGTTGATGTATATGTATATATATACATACACATATATATATATATATATAAAATAAGTTATTTGATTATTCTCAATATCAAGGAATCAATGGATAGTTTTTTAACTGACAAACTATAGAAGTATAAGCAGATTTAAGAGTACAACAAATATACTAAAAAAGGGGATATTTTTATTGCCGAAAAATAACTGGTAAAAAATGTGAGGAGAGAGAGAACTTTTCTTTCACTCATAATTGGAAAATAGTAAATATTTTAAAGAGATAAATGATCAAAGTTATGAGGTTATAGAAATGATATAATTCATTATATTATTAACCTATAGACATGAATTAAAAGAAAATTTATATTTTTTTAAAGTTACATATATTAAGCAAGAAAAATGGACCACATCATGAAATATTTTTTCAAATCATTTAATGGAAAAATGTAAAATATTATGACAGTGTGTTTTTGTTATATCTTTTACATCAATAATTATTTAAAAAAACACACTTATTTAAAATATTTTCAAATTGTATCATAATATGAAACCCAATTGTAAGTTATACAAGTATACAACCAAAAGAAGCTAATTCAAAACTTTGAAAGTAAAAGGGTAGGCAAAGGTGTTCTGGGAAAATGCTATCTAAAGAAATTAGGAATTAAAAATCTTTTTTTAAATATATTTTATTGCATTTTAGGTTTTGGGGTACATGTGAAGAACATGCAGGGTTGTTGCATAGGTACATACATGGCAATGTAGTTTGTTGCCTTCAGACGCATCACCTATATCTGGCATTTCTCCCCATGTTATCCCTCCCCAACTCCGCACGCCCGACTGTCCCTCCCCTAGTTCCAGCCCACAGACCTCAGTGTGTGATATTCCCCTTCTGTGTCCATGTGTTCTCATTGTTCAACACCTGCCTATGAGTGAGAACATGCAGTGTTTGCTTTTCTGTTCTTGTGTCAGTTTGCTGGGAATGATGGTTTCCAGGTTCAACCATGTCCCTACAAAGGACACAAATTCATTGTTTTTTATGGCTGCATAGTATTCCATGGTGCATATGTGCCACATTTTCCCTGTCCAGTCTATCATCGATGGGCATTTGGATTGGTTCCAAGTCTTTGCTATTGTAAACAGTGCTGCAATGAACATTTGTATGCATGCGTCCCAAAAGCATTTATTAACACAAAAGAGGGACTCTGTAATAAATGCTGATAGGTATAATACGTAATGAAGGTATATGATCATGAATAAATAATAGCTTGAAGAGCTACTATAGAAGTTTTTTCAGCAAATACAATTCTGAAAACACACCAAGAAACAGAAATAGGCCAATTTTTAGGTGGTGGACTAAGTTTAAAAACTCAACTGCTGTATTATGAAGCCAAATACTTATATTGAAATTTATTTTCAGGAAAAGATATTTCTATATTAAAGATAATTAAAACTACTTATTAACCAAAAAATAGGTCCTTGGCCAGTCACAAAATTTTTTTCCTTATCAATAAGAAGAGATTCCAAGTAGCTTCTCTTTTGAAAAAAAAAGAATGCAAGCTTCCAGGAAAGCTGTAAAAGTGTGCATAAAACTTATTTGATTTGAAGAAAAATTGAATGTTTGGACTCCCCCTACCCCACACAGCTATTCTAAACAGCAGGATATAATTTCAGAGTTTTTGCAGTCAAGAGATTTCTGCTGAGCAGAAATTCTTGTTCAATTTAGGAATGCAGATGATAATAATTTTCCTATCCTTCTCGCAGCAGGTTTCCTGCCTTCACTTTGCAGATTCCTAAGCTCAGTCAAAAACAAGTAGGGGATCTTTGACAAACTGACAAAAAAAAGTAATGGGGAAAGGATTCCCTATTTAATAAAGTATTGTGAAAACTGGCTAGTCATATGCAGAAAACTGAAACTGGAACCCTTCCTTACACCTTATGCAAAAATTAACTCACAATGAATTAAATACTTAAATGTAAGACCTAAAACCTTAAAAGCCCTAGAAGAAAACTTAGGCAGTACCATTCAGGACATAGGCATGGGCAAAGACTTCTTGATTAAATCACCAACAGTGATGACAACAAAAGCCAAAATTGACAAATCGTATCTAATTATATTAAAGAGCTTCTGCACAGCAAAAGAAACTATCATCAGAGTGAACAAGCAAACTACAAAATAGGAGAAAATTTTTGCAATCTATCCCTCTGACAAAGGGCTAATATCCAAAATCTACAAAGAACTTAAACAAATTTACAGGAAGAAAAACAAACAAACAAACCTGTCAAAAATTGGGCAAAGGATATGAACAGACACTTCTAAAAAGAAGACATTTGTGCAGCCAACAAACATATGAAAAAAAGCTCATCATCACTGGTCATTAGAGAAATGCAAATCGAAACCACATTGATATATCATCTCACACCAGTTAGAATGGCAATCATTAAAAAGTCAGGAAAGAAAAGATGCTGGAGAGGATGTGGAGAAATAGGAGCACTTTTACACTGTTGGTGGGAGTGTAAATTAGTTCAACCATGGTGGAAGGCAGTGTGGCGATTCCTCAAGTATCTAGAACCAGAAATACCATTTGACCCAGCAATCCCATTACTGGGTATATAACCAAAAATATATAAATCGTTCTACTATAAAGACACATGCACATGTATGTTTATTGCAGCATTGTTCACAATAGCAAAGACTTGGAACCAACCCAAATGCACATCAATGATAGACTGGATAAAAAAAATGTGGCACATATACACCATGGAATACGATGCAGCCATTAATAAGGATGAGTTCATGTCCTTAGCAGGGACATGGATGAAACTGGAAACCATCATTGTCAGCAAACCAACACAGGAACAAAAAAACAAACACTGCATGTTCTCTCTCATAAGTGGGACTTGAACAATGAGAACACATGGACACAGGGAAGAGAACATCACAGATTGGGCCTGTCAGGGAGTGGGGGACTAGGGGAGGGATAGCATTAGGAGAAGTACCTAATGTTGATGATGGATTGATGAGTGCAGCAAACCACCATGACGTGTGTATACCTATGTAACAAACCTGCATGTCTGCACATGTATCCCAAAACTTAAAGTAAAATTTTTTTAAAAAGTAGGGAACTTTAGTTCCAGGCAACACATTCTTCAAACATAGTCCCATTAACCCAACTTTGTTATCATGCAAAGCCGCTTAGCTTTACTAGTGAAATGGAATACAGTTGAATTGCTTTTCTAATGTAATACCTATTTGTGATAAATGCAAAGTGGTTTATGATGGCAAATTTTGTAGAGCATGAAAAATTATGAGAAAAGAAGCTTATATTTTCTAACCTAAAATTATGAAGTAATGTCATACATGTTGGGATGGAATGCTATTAAAAGGAAAGAATATTCAAAAATGAAAATTCAATACTTGGCCTTTATTACATATACCTCAACAAAATAAATTTAAATCAACATATACCTCAACAAAATGAATTTAAATCAAACTATTATATTTTATAGTAACATTTTTCCTGGATTGCACATTCTAATTTACATAAATTAATTTCTTCCCTTCTACTAGATCTCAACCATGTGGCCCAAAATTTTCTTACGTTGTTTGGGAAAACAAAGATTGCTCAAATACAGCTTTTGTTTGCTGATACAAGAATAATCTTTTCTGTATAAATGCAATTTAAACTATCTAAACCACACATTACTACATAACATGTCACTAAGACATTGAACTTATCCTTTGCATAAGTAAACTCTAGATGACAGTTTCCTCGGGTTGAAGAAAGTCATTTGATGAGTGTTGTAGCCAACATTTTACAGCTACAAACCATTCTATCTTCATCCTTGCTCAGGTAACTCACTTTGTTCTTCCATTCCTTGCTCTTCCTTTATGAGTTGGGTACATATACACTGTGCCATAGCAACCACATTTCTAACATGCCTCATCAACATTGCCAAATTTAATGATTGATTTTAATAACAGAAAAAGTAAGTTTCCAGCCAAGCTCAATATGAACTTTACAAACAATAGTGGCTTGATGTGTGTGAGTGTTCTGAGGCAGGAGAGATGTATATTTGTTATGCATTATATAGTGATTTCAGCTGAGAATCAAGACCCATTCTTATATACATTGTAATTCAATGCATTCTTCATTTCTTCATCCATTCAGCAAGCATTTGGTTAATAATTACTTTGTGGTAGGCTGTTCTAAGACCTGAGATACATCATTGAATAAAGCCAATGAAAAGCTCTATTTTCGTGGCTTTGTTGAGGAGTGACAGCAATAAAAATAATCATAACAAGTAAATGAATTATGTGGTATTATGGGCTGCAATAAGGCATAAAAGAAAGAAAACCTACATAAAAAATAAAATGGCTGAGAAACAATATGACAAGATATGGGAAGTGAGATCAGATCCTATACTTTGTTCCAGCTCTTCTGGCTGATGTTTTCAACGTTCCTCCTGGTTGTCTTAAAAATAGAGTAAGTGAATTAGATTTGGAGGGTGGAGTCTTTATTAAATGAGTGTCGCACAAATTTTCAATGTTTAATGATACTTGACATACTTACAAGTTATTTCCAAGCAATACTGTGGGATTTCCAAAAGGGTCTAACAATGAAGAATTTTTAAATTTACATTTATTTTCTTTTTCCTGATAGTTTAGAACACATGGAGTAATTTTAAATTATTATAGTATCACTATAACTGTAATCCTTGTCAGTGATGTTAAGCAAAGGCTAATTAGTTCAAAAAGTCACAAACATCAGGTAAAAATATGTTAACTTTTAGAATCTATCTGGATTTTGAAGGTATATCATTATGAAACCATTAGATAAAATTCTTACTTGATTATCAGAAAAATTAGGACTGAACTTTAAATTTGAATATATATTTTAATGTATTTTATGTATCTTTTTAAAAATCTCTATTTTATAGGTAATTTTCAGTAAAATTTAGTAAATTTAGAACCCATGGGATAATTTTAAATTATTATAGTATCACTATAAATGTAATCCCGGTGAGTGGTGTTAAGCAAAGCCCAATTAGTTCAAAAAGACTCAAATGTCAGGTAAGAGTATTTTAACTTTTAGAATTTACTTTGATTTTGAAAGTATGTCATTATGGAACCATTAGATAAAATTGTTACTTGATTATCAGAAAAATAAGGACTGAAATTTAAATTTGAATACATATTTTTATGTACTTTATGAATTTATTAATTTACTCAGTAATTTTTATAGGTACTTTTAGTAAAATTTAGGTAATAATAGTAAAATGATGCCACTTTTAGACTTATTTTTATGTTAATTACCATGTAAATTCCTACCTACAAATGCTGTAGAGTCACAGACAGATTGAGCTGGAAGTAATTCCAGAACTTCTAGTCCAACTGCCTTTGTTTGTCAGGTGAGAAAACTGAGTTTCAGAGAGGGAAAGTAATCTGGGCAGGTTAGATGGTGTGTGTAAGTCCCACAAGTCAGTTAATAGTAGAACTGGGATGGAAACCTATTATTTTAAATCACAACCCAATATGCTTTTTAGTACTTGACTCTACTTGAGATTTTTCATTGCCTACTGTCAAAATAATGTTTCCCTTAAAATTAAGGAGAGTTGACCATATCTTTGCATTTCTTAAAATTATCTGATTAGTGAGGGTGCCTAGGCTCCCTGAAATAGGCTCACTTATTTAAAAACATCTTCAGCACAACTGGAATTAGACTTAAAAAAATGAGAATGATCTTATCTACAGCCATGCCACCTTAAACGTGTCCAATTTCATCAGATCTCAGAAGCTAAGCCGGGTCAGAGCTGGTTAGTACTTGGACTGAAGAAATGATCTTTGGAGATTTTTTTCTTTGAAAAATTAAATGAAATTATTTATGAAGCCATGAAATGATTTACCTATTAATCAATATATATGGCACAAATAGAATATAACAGTATTATTTTTCAATGAATTTTGAAAGAAGAAAATACTACGTAATAAAGTGCTGAATTTAGAAAAAAATTTAAGTAATATCTGTGCCCTGGATTCCTCAGAGTCCTTAAGAAGTGATAGTCATATGAAAACTCTCTGAACCTTCATATGGGAAAATTACATAACTCACTGGAAAATTTCAGTAGATTTAATAGAGCAGAGAGGGAATATATTCAAAATACAAAGAAAAGTATAAAAGACTGTCTGCTAAGCCAGGGAGTTTCATATGCAAAAAATTAAACAAAGCCATATCAGTTTATTTTCCAAGACAGTTCTGAGTTTAAGCATTATAATACATCTTAAAATATTATACATTTGGTGCTTAGAAATGGATTCTAAATTTCCTTGAAATGAAAGATAAAACCATGCCTTTATATAACGGTAAAATGAAGCTTTCTCATTGAACAGAATAGAATTTTCATATATGTTTTCAGACATACCATTTATTAAACCAATATAATTTAAATTGTAAGTAAATTTAAAAATATGTATAATATTAGATACAGGGATCTAAATGATTTGATAAAGATGATTATGGAAACAACTTTAAACACCTAGAGTCCTGAAGATTTAATAAGTACTTTGTGACTTTTCAAGGCTTTGATGGTTTTTCTGAGAGCGAATGAAGTAGAAAAATAAATAATTCACCCAGCTTTTACTTTGGTTGTTGTACATTTGTAAATAATACAAAACTAAGAAGCTAAAAACTGGATCTTCTATCTGTTCCAATATATGTGGCACTGTTCAATTAAATTCTTCTATTAATAAGTAAAGCTAATTGAAAATCATAGTTTAAAACTACATCTGGTTCATATTAATGTGATGCCCAATTATTAGCATTCTAGCATTAGACATTTTAGACTAATTGTTTATTATTTCCAATAATAACAAACAATGCTTAAAAATACAAGGCTAATATATTTCAGATTATCAATGAAAGAAAAACTGTGAAAATAACTAATTTATGCTTATTTTTGATGGATTGAATTCATTTTGTCTGAAGCCCTTAGTGATGTCCTTGGAAATGTCTATCCCTCTCCTTTCCCTCTCCCACTTCCCCGTATGAATATGTATGTGATTTAGAAGGCAACATTTTTTTGCATATTATTTTCCCAGAGGAACTTTTTTTTTTCATTTTTAATCAGTTTATAGTTGAATTGTCCTCTGATCAACAAGGGGATTAGTTGACCACACATCCCCTCTACATAAACCTATGTAGTCCAAGAGTGTTGTATTTCGCCTCTTAGGCTGAGTAAAATCAAATATACCTTTGGCTTTGATTGTTTTTCACACATTATGTAAATTGGTAAGAATAAAAATAACGTTATTGGAAGTACAGCTCGACAGACAATATAATGTAATATAATATCCAAATACTTATGAGGTAACAATAGTGCCTTGGGGCACCACATTTATTGTGAATGAGGATTTGCATTTACACATTTTTCTCCACGGTTTAGATTGCATACTAAATTGCTCTGTGGAAAGTAGAATTGTTTTAAAACATTCTACTTAACCACTTGAAGGATAACAAAGAAATGCCAAATCCAGTTTCAATCAAATTTGGGAAGTAAAGTACAGAGGCACAAGAAGTCACATTACACATGAGTTAACAATAAACAGAAATTTCTGTATGGATTGACATGACCTTCATAAATTATCCTTCTATATTTCATATATAAGTGAATTCAGTGTGTGCAGAAGTTTAAGCAAAAAAATGGATTAAAAAAAGTTTAATTCATGATTTAACAACAAAAGTATATTTCTTAATGATTTAGGCTTTGTTCATAGGAAAGTTATGTGTTTGATTCTGAACAGGGATCAAATAATACAACTCTGATTCTAGGCTACTCGATGTATGGAATTTTTCATTTCTTTAGGTTAGACTGTTTGTTTAAATGCCAATTCACTCCCAGCTCATCATAAAACCGTATCATTCTTTCAAAACTTTGCACCTACTGATGAGCTTAGTAGCCTTCCAACTTAGTTTTTCAGTTTTCCAAAAGAAGCAAAATTTCTAACATTGAGGTTTTGGGTACTGTTTAGTTTCTGGAGAGAATTATTCATACCAATATATATTTGTGTAAATATCAAAGACATTTGTCACTGAAACGAGAACTACTTAGTTGTTCAGGTAACAAAATGAAAATATTCTTTTCCATTTTGTTTTGCACCTTAGCATTGAGAGTCATCACTTACGGGAAACAAGATATTTAAATATGTATGTAGGCCAGGTGCAGTGGCTCACACCTGTAATCCCAGCACTTTGGGAGGCCAAGGCAGGCAGATCACTTGACGCCAAGAGTTTGAGACTAGCCTGGCCAACATGACGAAACCCTGTCTCTACTAAAAATACAAAAATTAGCTGGGTGTGGTGGCAGGCACCTATAATTCCAGCTACTCGAAAGGCTGAGGCAGGAGAATACCTTGAACCTAGGAGGCGGAGGTTGCAGTGAGCAAGATCATGGCACTGCACTCCAGCCTGGGCAAAACAGCAAGACTCCCTCTCAAAATAAATAAATAAATAAATAAAATAAAAGAAAGAAAGAAAAAATAAATATGAATGCAGTTTAATGTTTGTTAGAATCATACAAGATGGTAACTTAAATATTTAGGCTAACATTAAACTCATTTTAATGCAAAAAGAACGAGGGAATTGAGCCCTACTTTTTCCAGGTCAGTGGTAGAGCCATCTGTGGCTGAGTTTTCTGTTAGCATACAAGGTAGTATAGAATAGCGATTATGAATGTTAGCTCTGGAATCAGATGGCCTAAATTCAGGTCCCCAGTTTGCTACTTACTAGCTGTGAGACCTTGGACACCTTCAGTTTGCTAAGTCTCAATTTCTGCATCTGTAAAATGCAGATTATAACATTGCCAACATCTTAGGATTATTAGAATTAAAAAAAGATGATTCATGTAAAGTATATTGTAAGGCTCAATAGATACAGACTATTCTCATTTCTGCTATGCCATATGGTCACTCTTGCCATCTCAAAACTGAAATCTTGCCATGAACACTTTGAACCCTGATTGCTGCTTCATTTTCATTATCTTCATTGACTTGAAAATGAAGAAACTGTTAATATACAACTTTATATAATTATATAACTGTATATGAATAGAATATACATATACATATGCATATATCGAGTGGTGACAATATTCAAGAAAGATTGTTAAATAGAATACTTTTATTCTCAGGATAGTGGTTGCTTTAAACCTGCAGCTTTGGAAAAGGATTAAAATGGCAACCTAATGACTTTGTCATCATAACCACATAAAAGGTCTGGCAAGATTTGTTAATTTGGGCATATGGGCATGGTTGGCAAGACCTTTGAGTTGAAATTGAACTCACCCAATAAGTTGTTTCATGAAAACATTGCCTGGAAACGTTTTTATCTTACTACATGGTGGTTGGCTTTCTAGCTAAACCTGTCAGTGAATGGAGAACATGGCCAGTTAGAATAGTATGAGGCAGGAGATTCTGTTCGTCCAAATTGTTGAGCAGCTGGAGCAAGTGAGTCATGCTAACTGACACTGGACAGCTGTCCATCAGCTCATAATCATGAGAAGAGCTTCATGAAACAGCAGCTGGCTTCAACAACACAGCATTATAGGAGAAATGCAACTGCCTGAAATAACCCAAGCTTTTCTCCCAGACTTGTCTACCCTGAGAGAGCTTTAACCTACTCTGAGCAGCCATAAAATCCTTCCCCAACTAAAACTATGCAACCTTCCATCAAGGAAAGTATTCTATAGGAGTCTTCTTGCACTTTCAGGTTTTTTCTTTTTCTTTCTTTCTTCCTTCCTTCGTTTTTTTTTTTTTT
>NW_016107384.1:706684-729433 GCF_001604975.1 Cebus imitator
AGTCAGAATAAGAAGTTCATAAGAAACCATTTTGATGAAATAAACTAGCCTGCCTGCACACATTAGTTTATTCTCTAGTTCATTTTTTTCAACTTCCTGTATATAGTAAAGCAACAAATATGCAATGGGAAGATATAAGTCTGTCTATAGGTGTGTCTACTGGAGTGTAAACGTGTTGATGAGTGGAATTGTTCTTTTAGCAAAGATTAAAGGAATGCCTCATGATTGGCATCAATGAAGCTTTGTTTACTATTTTGCGACCACAGAGTATAAAAAAATTAACAGCCTGTATCATAACTGAAGGTGCATGCATTTATGATATGCTGGTTTATTTGCGCATTGTTGCACTGGGCTTTGCCAGATTGCTGAGAAGAGACTGCTGCAAGTTAACAAGTCACAGGGCTGCCTGAATGATTTGATTTACTCAAGGGTCTAGCCAGTGCATTCGGCTTTATTTGTTAACCTAGCAGAACATTATTTATTAATGAGCTCTTCATGCTTTATTAAGCGTAATGTCAAAACACCTCTCTGGGACTTTACTAGGCATGTTTCCTCTTTGTGGTAAGGCTTCCAAAGAAAATGAAAAATTATTCGGTAGAGCCGCAGTTAAAACCCAGCAGATATCATTCAATTTTCCGTGATCCTGTCAGATGGTATTTCTGAATCTTTGTGAAAGATCAGAATATGATGCAGTATGGAACTGAAATTAAAGTCCTTCAGATGTCAGTAATTAGATCTAACCAAAATGAAACAAAGCTTCTGTGGCCCCAGAAGAGGGATGGACTCTTCAGGCTACATATAACAAATTCAATAGGAGGGGAAAAGTACAGATGCAGTCTGTAATGAGGTGGTATAGGCTTATGCAGGTATCACAGTGATTTAAGAGTAATAACAAAGTGAAATAACTAAAGATAGCTGTGGCATAGGGGGAATGGACTCTATTCTGAATATACCATTCAGTCTGCTGGCATTTCGCAGTAGGGGCCTGTGGGAAAGGAGGGGAAGCCTTGATGGCCAAGGAGGACAACCAATAGGTATGACAACATACAAAAGGCAAAAGGCATGGAACTGTCAGCTGAGGATTCTCCTGGCTTCCTAGGGGAGAGGTAGGACTCAATGGGGCAGAAGGGTCATATCCATGGGGAAATCCAGGCAGCAGGGGGATATCAAAGGGTAGGTGAGTGTTGACATCCTGGTTTAAGGCATCATGACATACTCATCAATCACTTGTAGGGAGAACCAGAAATGGAACCAGCCAGGGTTTGGAGTCCCACACAAGAAGACTGGATTTCTCTGTCCTGAGTTTTTATCAAAAAGCTACAGGACAGAAACCAAGGTTTAGAAATAATAGGGAGTAATTACTCTAGCTCACTAGTCGGTGCAAGTGTCCAGGACTCATCTCTGTCACAGGATACATGAGGTCTATTGGTACTGAGATCCAACAGCAAGTCATACTAGATGCTGAACTGAGGCTGTGTCTGCCCTTTCTACTGGCCACCAGATTTCATGATTAGCTTAAGAGTTGGAAGCATCAGTGATTCCTGTTCTGGGGCCTAGAGAAATGGGGCTCAGAAATAGTGTCTGAAAAGAGAGTTGTCTATATTACAATTTCTCACTCTTGCGCTCTACCTTTTGTAAAAGCTTAAATTCTGTGTGGCATATAACTCAGTATTTAATTATGTAGATTTTGTTACTGTCCTTTCTAATTGTTTCTGACATGTAGTTAAGGAGTAATTATGAGCTCCTATCATGTGCTGGACACACAGGGGATTAAATCTTATGAGAAACTTACAACAGAGTAAGGAAATATACATGTCCAAATGTAAGGCTATTATAAGTTAAAAAGTTGTCAAGGTCATGAAAGATTTTAAAAGGCTGAGGAACTGATACACTCTGAAGGAGACTAGGGAGATGTGACAGTTAAATGCAATGTGGGATCCTGAATTGGCTCCTAGAAGAGAAAAAGTACATTACTGGAAAAACTGGCAAAATTCAAATAAACTCTAATGTTTAGTTAAAAGTTATGTGAGATATTAACATTGGGAGAAGCTGGTTAAAGGGTATACTAGGAACTCTGCAACTTGCCTGTAAGTCTACATTTATTTCAAATCAAAAGTTTAAAAATCCATAAATGCTATAGGGAAGATGCAGATGACTACCTTTGGATGTCCTGAGAAAGAAAGCTTTACTTCAGTTGGTGAAATAAAGCTTCAAAAAGAGGCATTTAGATCTCCGAAGGTAAGATAAGAGACATTTCCTGGGAGAGAAAACAGGAACGAAAGCTTAAAAACAGGAAAAGGGAGAACTAGTCTAGGAAAGACAAACAGAATAAGTAAAATGAAGAGCATTTGTAGGCCTTGAGGAAGAACTTAAGATCCAATTTATAGGTAAAGAGAGAGGCAGGAACATGCAGGAAGATTAGTAAGCAATTTGACTGGCCAGAGTTCACTATATATGAACTGAGACTGAGTGGGGATGAAAGATAAATTGGGGATTATAGAGATAAAATTGTGAAAGATTTTGAATACCAAGTAAGGAGTTTTTCATGCTTCTCCTATGCAGCAAGATAGCCCTACATGTGTTTCACCTTGTTCTCTAGAAGACTGTGGATGGGTATGATAAATCCAGGATTGTATCTTATCTTGAGATACCTGGGGACAGGTATACAGGAGGAAATATCTTAAATTGGAATGTTACAAAGAAAAGAGAGAAAGCTGCAGAGAATTCTTTAATCTGAAAGCCAGAAGACAATACTATGCCTGGAAGAAAGGTTAATGGATAGGAGGCAGGAAATACTAGACAGAGAAGGGCAGAGTCCCTGGTGAAGCCCCACCCTAAAGTCTGGATCTGTGGCCCAAAGTGAGAACATACATTCCTGTTTTCCCACCCGAATGTTGCCCTTTCCAAAACCAGCCTTGCCTGCACCACCCCCATTCTGTACCCATTAAAAACCCCAGGCTCTAGTGGCAGCAAAGCAGCAAAGAAGGAGAGAAGAGAAGACGCCAGCAGGAGTCAGACAGGAGAAACAGCTTGACTTCAAAGGGATGGCTTGACGGTAGGACTTCAAAGAAGAGTTAGGCCAGGGATGGCAGAACTTCAGGGAAAGGTCACCTTCCCACTCCATCCCGTTTCCAGCTCCCCATCCAACTGAGAGCCACTTTCATTGGCAATAAAATCCTCTGCATTTACCATCAATTGGATTGTGTGACCTGATTCTTCCTGTATGCTGAACAAGAGCTCCGGATACAGAGGACTGTCACATTGAGCTGTTAAACACTCAAGCCATCTACAGACAGCAAAGCTAAAAGAGCACACTATAACACATGCCCTCTGGGGCTCCGAGAGTCATCTATAACCTGCTAGATGCTGCCACAGGGCTGCACGGAGTTCTATTCCTGTCAGCACTCAGAAGCACTTACCCCAGCCCCTGCACTCACTCAACTGCATTCTCTCCCTCCCATGAGGGGTTGACAGCCACAGGCTGAGTAAAGAGCCACCCCTTTCTAGAGTATCCTCAAAGGGATCAAGAGAGTTATCCCATTTCAAAAGAACTTATTAACTAGAATGAAGGCTCTTAATAACCTACTGCAACAGGCAAGTTAAGAGTGTTTAAACACAATATATATAGAGTTAAGTGCCTTAAAATTTTTGAAGAGATAAAATGGAGAGAGCTTCCTTTGATGGAATTACAAAAGTAAACATGCCCAAGTTAACAAGAGGACTATTAAAATGCTAAATAATACTGGGAATTCTCTAAATATATAAAAGCATTTACAGTCTAATTAATGCTCTTTTTAGTAGGGAATAGTAAACTGCAACTGATGTTTTGTTTTCTCCATCAAAATCTATAGAATATGAATGTTGGCTTCATGGTGGTAGGGTTCAAAAGGTGAAGTGATAAATTAGAGGGGTGCTCATTACTCTGGGGCAGCAAGTGAGAAAAGAGCAGTGAAACATCAACATCACTAGTATCCATGCATCTCCCAACTGAACAGCAGAGGCTCTCCATAGAGAAAATATATTAAGAATTTGGAATATCCACCATCACTATGACTATCACTTTGCATTAGGCCAGCTTGCCCTCATTGAAGAAAGCTCTGTGTATCCTAGAGAGGAGTCTCCCTGTGGTGATAATGATTCTATTAACTCCCAGGCAGTGTCTACTAAGAAGCCTGGTTATAAGTGAACAGCATATCTGTTAGCAAGCAGGGACTCCGTTAACACAAACCCCTTTAATAAGGGATCCAGGAGAGGCTGTTAGAGACCACTCCTACAGCTGTACTTGAAATATTGCACTCTGGTTACCAGTTCTCACAGAATCATTCCAAAATGTGACAATATGTTTTTCTATCATATTTCCCACCCAGTTGCAGAACAATGTGGGACAAATAACATGTGCACATGTTACTTGAGGGTATTTTTCCCATTCATTATGTTTTAGCCATTAGCAATTACCTTACATGATCTTTCAATAATTCCAAAGCCTCTGAGCATTCAGAGTCTATTTTGAATTCTATTTGATTCTTCTTGCTTAGTCTGTTAGGCCAAATATTTTCTGTATCACTACAGTGTCATAAATGGAAACAATTTTCTGGTCCTTCTGTGTAATTCAGGAATATATTAATGAAAGCTGGTTTTAGCACATTTTTCCCTGCCATATATAAAGTTAAATGCTTGTCTTGGTAAATGGAGTCTTTATATTAATAGAATGTGGCATAATTTTAGGAAATATATTCATGAGTCTCATAAAAAATTCCTAAAGTTACTAAAAAGAAAAATCATTTATATTCCCGTCATATAAAATGTTTGTATAATTTTACCTTTAATTTTATTATTGTGAAATGGCTTTTAGAATGAGTCATAGGAACCAGTGGCTCTCTGGAAATAAAACTTACAGATGTCATGAAACTGAGGAATAACTCACACAGTGGAAGTTAGGATCAAGACTCAGAAAGATGTTTGTCTAAAAAACTGGGCTAAATCTGAGGAAATAAGATGAAACGGGAATAAATGTCAAGTCCCATTCTCCAATTAAAAAATTAAAAATTAAATTGGGAGGAACTTGGAAAAAAACATGTATGAAAGATTCTGGGCATTCATTTAATAATTAACTCAGTATGAGTTAGAGATGTGATGTAATTGCCTAAAAGCTCATAGGATGTTAGATTATATTTGCAATAGGAATGTGTCCAGCATGACAGCCTCCCTTATTCTAGGTTGGTCACACCTGCAGCCATGCTGAAAGTAGTACATTATGTTTTGAAAGCTGCAATTTACTGAAGCAGAGACAAAATGTGTTCAGAGTAGCTCGCCTAGGATTATAAAAGGGTTGAGAAGTACCCTGAAGGAATGAGAACCTGTAGCCTGGAGGAGGTAAGGTATAGTGGGGGACTCAAAATGGTCTTCAATATTTGAAGGCTGACTTGGAGAATATGGAATTTAGACATAGGATAGAACAGGGAGAAAAGTGTGGAATGTTATGTAAATCTTGTCTCAATTTATGTGGGGATTTTATAATAACTATGGCCAAAATGCCTAGCAAGTAACAATTGTCCTGAGTTGGGCAAAGGCCAATCACTGCTCATTGCAAATGCTGAACCAGCTACCTCTAAATGTAGTTTGTCTAGAACAGAGTGCATTGTCTTTGGTACCTTCTAAACCTAGATTTGAATACACAGAAGTGGCCCAGACCTTAACTGGGTATAGTACATGCTCTTATGAATATATCAGAGGGTCCTTTTGTCTCCTGAAAATGTAATGAATATCAGTTTAACATTCATAGTAAGCCATTGAATTCAGCCACTGTTAATCCAGTTCGTAGTAGTGAAGTTCACATTGCCACTGCTTAAGCTGGAGAATTGCTAACAGTTTTCTTGTCCATTTTTTCAGAAACCACAGCAGCTGCTACAATAACTAAACAAGCTAAAATCCCATAAGACATGAATTGTGATCACAGATTTTTTAATGCATTTTTTTTGTTGTTCATATAACTGAGGTCTAAGTCTACAACAGGCTTTTGCTTTCAAATTATGCAATGAAAATGTAGAATATACCTAGAGGGGCACACATATGAATGGAGCTACAAAATCACTACTGCTCATACAGAATTTTTATTTCCTAATTTCGGTTTGTAATTACTACTAGTAATGAATGTTTTGTCTAAGTGTTTTTGCAACCTTTCCATTTATTTCATTTGATTCATTCACAATAGAGTATTTATGTTTTTTGCCTTAGAGGACATATCAATTTTGTTACTTGGGCCTTTGACAAAAATATCAAAGGCTATGAACAACCTGGTATGGTGTCAAAATTCTATTTGAATAATAAGTTCCATAGATTATTTTTTAAAGCCCAAGATGCATTGAAAGTTCACGTTATGCTATTGCCTGAGAATTTTCTCTTCATACGTTACCCTGAAAGGAGAACAAACTTGAACTTCATGCTACTGTTCACCAACATACACAAGCATTCATATATGTTTGTATTTTCACTTCCTTTCTTCCCTCTCCCACTTCTCCCATTTCTTTCTTCCCCCTTCTGACTTCCAGTCATTCACCCAAGATATTTGAAGTTGTATTCTTTAACTGACATAGGCGATTTATTTCTAACCAACTTAAATTAATAATTAATTGCATGTTAGTTCCTACCATGAGGGATAGCAAAATAGAAATGGAAACAGTTACAAGTAATTTTCATCTTCTGCATAATGGCTTTCTTTTTATTACAATAAGCATCCAGAATTTGAATACCAAATGATTTATTCTAACACTGCTTAATGAGTTGGTGAAAAGATAAACAATACTCAATAGAAAAGCCAAACGAATACAGAAAGGAAAAAGGTAGGAAGAGGAAACTTTAAAAAAAGAGAAAATTGGATCAGAGGAAAGTAATCTTGAAAATTATGCATGGGAACATAGTTAAAGAAAAAAGAACGTTAGTAAAAATAAACAAGTTTCTTTTTCAGTAATAAAAAAGGAACTCAAAATGCATATTTTTAAAAAATTTAAAATATATAATTAGTAATTTCCAAAATAAAAACAGTGCCATAATTTAGCATGTGCTTAATGAAACTTTGCTTACTTGGATTGAATTGACTGCAAAAAATGTACAGTCTCACTGACAGTGTAGAATGTGGAAAAACATTATACCCATTTTAGTTTGGCAATGATGAAGTGATTCTGAAAACCTGTACAGCCCAGATTCCAACAGCCCCCGCATCTTATAATTCCAGTTTAATTGAACTGCTGTTTGCATGCGAGCAGTTGCTATAATCCCTTGTGGATTTAATTCCTATTCTCATTGTTTGGCTTTGGCTAAACTCCTTGCCTTCATTGTCCAGGACTATTTAGTGAGCTTATAGTGTAGCCCCGTAAGCACTATATTTAGGAATAAACACATAACCCAAGACAATCCCTAAATCTTAAAAAAGCCGATTAAAATAATAATACCTTTTTGCTCCATGATTTACAGTGAACAAAACACCTTGCATAAAATACAATACACCTTGTATAAAGATGTTAAAGCAGGCATTATCATCCCCTTCTCAAAACTGAAAGACCTAACTTAGAGAAGTCAAAAGACTCATCCAGGGTCACTGAGTAAGTAAAGGAGGCCAGATTGTTTCTTTTCTACAATACAACGCTAAGAAACATATCTGTAGCTTTTATTACTGTATGGACTGGTCAGATTCAGAGTCAACACAGCAATTTGAGAGGATGGGGTCTCCTGGTGGGTTGTACACTCGTCCCTGCAATGATCCTTAAGTTCTCATAAGCAATATGATTCTTTGTACTGTTCTCCCACAGGAGGAAGCATTTGGCCTTGATCTTATTGGTGGTCACAAAGATTGAATGATACCATCGGCATTTACTACTCAGGATCAAGGGACAATAATTGTCCAGGTGAATGGCCAGTGCCCACAACGAAGAGTTCTCCAACCCCAAATATGGATAGTGGCCATGTTGAAAGCACTTTGGGGGTGAAATATGAATAGTGAATTATGATATTTTTAAAATTAGGCCCTCATAAACTAAAATTGATGATTGTCAGAATTTATCGAGAACTTGCCTAACAATGGGCCACCACCACTCAGAAACCCCCACACATCCATACGCAACATTGGAGTGTCCCTAGTTTTTAGAAAGAGCACATTATTGGTGTCTCAATGAAGAAGTTTTCAGTTGGTTAGGGTTTTTAATTGCTACTATTTCTAGTTTTAATTTATCATTATCTATTTAGGTTATTATGAGCTATTTGGTTAACCCTGAAGTATTTAGTGATCTCTACTTTTGTGAATGATATTTTTGGCCTAACTTAGAGTAACTATACTATAGTAAGACATGGTATATATTGTGATTCAAAGAAGGATCACTCTCCCTTGCATCACTAGAGTAGATATATGCACAAACTACACAGCATAGTACAATACAGAGTAGTATAGTACAGCACAGTATAAAACATATAGTATAGAATGGTATAATTACATAGTAATTATAGATATATTAACAGTATAGTATAGTAGTACTATAGATACTACAATATGATATAGCAACAGTATAGTGTAATGTAGTAAGTTATTATGTATCACCAAGATTTTTTTTCCATTGGAAAGTGGTAAAAGACAAATGGGTGGTTGGGGGCAGGGAGGTCTTTTTTCCAACCAAAGTCAGTTAAACGAGAGAGAGTGAGAGAGAGCTCCTGAGTTAGAGATAGAGCAGCATAACCTGAATTTGGACTTTTCACTGAGAATGCTTGGCATAAAACAGTAGGAATGAGCTATCTTCACCATGACTGTCCTTAGGGGCATCCACTAGGCTGCTCTAATGCTGCTCTTTATGCTTTTCTATTTCTAATGAAGTGCTGTGAGACCCTGTAGCAGAGATAGTATTGTTTTTTGTTTCAATATCAACTGGTACCTTTTGTCTACAGTGACAAATGTTTTGTCAATAATACTTATCACCTTGTCTCTGGTTTTATTGTTGAAAACCACCTGACTTGCGCTCCTTTTCTTTTCAACATTTTTTATTGAGAAAATATTTGGAAGGAAATAATAATACTTAATTGCAGAATTACAAAAGGGCAGCTTATACAGCTAAATTTTAAGATACTCTAAGGGACAAAGAAATAAAGCCACTGATGCTAGGTAAGAAAAATGTGTGATGAATGGAAGTATGCAATGTGATTTACTTGGCTGGCTACTATGTAGGAGAATAAATTCTATAATCTTGCCAAAACCTAAGGGAAATGTGAATTGAATAGCAATAAATAACCTTATTGGAAACAGTTGAATGTAATATACTGTATCCTCTAGCCTTAATACATGAAAATGTCTCATTGATTGCAGCATCAGACCCAACTAGACTGAAGATGCGGCAATTTTTAATGTACTCCACAATGTCCCTTCTGTTCCCTGCCACAGCCTTCTCAAACTTGGTGAGTTAGAAGGTCAGGTTAAGCTATGTATGCAACTCCAAGCTTTTCAGCCTCTTTCAGGATTAAATAAAACTTACAGCAAATGTTTTACTCTATTCCTCTTCATTTTGCTGTTCGGAAGCCATTCTTATGTTTATAAATACTGTATAAACCCATTTAGTAACATTTTAATTTAGTAGCATTTTAATTTCTCTTATTTGACTAAGGTTTTAAAGGTATGACCACTTTAGTACATTTTCTTTATCAACCCTCACAGTATTGCTGTGTGCTAAAAGAGAATATTATTTTTCCTACATGTTTACAGTTAAGAATATTCAGGCTTAGAGTGTTATGCGACTTGCTCAATCATATGTAGCAAGTAAGTGGCCAGTCTGGGGCCAGATTTCTGGTTTCTGCATCCCAAAACTGAATTAATAAGAATATTTTCATGTGAATGATTATAATTTATGATAGTTTTATTTCTGCTGAAATGTCTAATAATATCATATTTTTATTACTGAGCAATGTTAGAGACTAATAAAATGCAATTTACTTGCTTCATTCAGACAGTTTCTCATTTATTTAAAAAATGTATCAGGAGGAAAAAAGAAAAACAGATACAAAAACTGCCCTCAAGGAGTTCACAATCCAGAGGGGAAATAAATAAATAAATATGTTCACTGCAATACCATAACAATTTGTGTGGTACAATAAAAAATGCATTTGGTCTTTGTCCTTCCTCCACCCCAAAAAAGCTCCTAATAACTGTTAGAATTTCCTGAGTGATAGGAGTGTCTTTTTGTCTGTTAATTAGGTGACTCAAGAGTGAAGAGGGGGTGGGAAGATCTAAAAAAATAAATAGAAATAGAGAACCCAGAAATACATGCAGGAATTAGAGCAGGGGTCCCCAAGCCCCTGGTACCAGGCCACACAGCAGGAGGTGAGTGGTGGGGTGGGGGTGTGGGGTGGGGAAAAAAGTCTTGGTGATACATAATATCTTACTATATTATACTATACTGTTTCTATATTATATTGTACTATCTATAGTACTACTATACTCTACTGTCAATATACCTTACTACTATGTAACATAATTATACCATTCTATACCATATGTCTTATACTGTGCTATACTATACTATTCTGTATTGTACTATGCTGTGTAATTCTGAAGGGAAGTTTGTGCATATATCTACTCTACTGAAGGGGTAGATGCATATGTCTACTCTAGTTTGTCAGGTGGGGAATTCCTAATAAGTGTTTGAATTTCCTGAGTGACAAGAATGTCTTTTTGTCTGTTAATTAGATGACTCAAGAGTGAAGAGGGTGTGGGAAGGTATGGAAAAATGGCATCAAAAAGAGAACCCAGAATTAAATGCAGGAATTAGAGCAAGGGTCCCCAGCCCCCTGGTACCAGTCTGTGGTCTGTTAGAAACCAGGCTACTCAGCAGGAGGTGAGTGGTGGGATTTGTGGTGGGGACATGAGCATTAACTCCTGAGCTCTGCCTCCTGTCAGATCAGTGGCAGCATTAGATTCTCATAGGAGCATGCTCTTGTGAACTGCACATATGAGGGATCTAGGTTGCCTGTTATTCATGAACATCTAATGCCAGATTATCTGAAATAGAACAGTTTCATCCCAAACCATACTTCACGACTACCCCAAATCTGGAAAAAAATTGATCCCTTTCACAAAACAGGTCCCTGGTGCCAAAAAGTTTGGAGATTACAGAATTAGAGGGCTAACACTTTCTGCTCCACCAATTGATGTCCAGGGAGGAGAGAAGGGCTGATGACTGAGTTAAATCATCAGTGACCAATGATCTCATCAATTGTGTCTATGAAATGTAACTCCAGTTAAAAACTTTGAGACATAAAGGCAAGAATCCTTCCAGAATGGTGGACCTGTTGATACACTGCAAGGGTAGAGTGCCTGGAGAGGGAATGGAAGCCCCATGTCCCCCAGCTCCCTATACATTGCCCTATGCCTCTCTTCCATTTGGCCTCTCCTGAGTTGCATCTTTAATAATAGGCTAGTAATTGTAAGTACAGTGTTGTGTTTTCCTGAGTTCCATGAGTCATTCTAGCAAATAATTATACCTAAAGACCGGTTATCAAAACCTCTAAATTTGTAATCAAATCAGACAGAAATGCAGGTACCCAGAGGACCCAGGACTTGAAATTGCATCTGAGGTGAGGCAGTCTTGCAGAACTGAGCCCTTAACTTGTGGGATCTGCACTAATTCTAAGTAGTTAGTATCAAAATGGAATTAAATTGTTGGAAACCCAGTTTGTGTTAGAAAATTATAGAATTAGGTGTTGTTTGGAAAAAAACAGCAGTGTTCACCATGCCCTCAACAAAAAGCCCTGAGCATGGTTCAAGGCACAAAGAATATACATGGCCAGCATGAAACTCTTTTGATTACCATGCATTTATGTTTCTACGAGGTACGTTGTGTACTTACCAAGAATTGGAAGAGTTTGTTCCAAGGCTACTTGTGCCAATAGTATTCTCTGTACAGTTGTATATTTTAGTTAAATGTTTAATAGGTTCTAGAAATAAGTACAAAATGAAAGAGTAGCTTCTACGAAAATTAAGTAAATTCTTTGGAAAGACTCAGTAAAGACAAGTTGCAAAACAAATCTATCAAAATGGACAAGACAACTCAAAGATTAAAGAAAAAATAATTCTAGAAAGTTTAAAAATAAAGTGTATTTTATACTATAAGAGTAAATCTTACTATAGTATAAAATTAACCAGAAAATGACTAAAACATACGCATAGAGCTTCTAAAAAAATATGCAAATATGTAGTTTTAGATTTAAAAACTGAAAGGAATCAACCCTAAAAATTCTTCAGCATTGTCTATAGTATTATTTTGAAGATATGAACCTGGAATTTGTAGATGGTGAAATATGGGTTGTGACTTAGCAAGGAAGAAAATAAAGAGTACCAATATCTCTGAGGCCTCTGTTCCATTCCATTGGTCTATATCTCTCTTTCGGTACCAGTATCATACTGTTTTGATTACTGTAGCCTTGTAGTATAGTTTGAAGTCAGGTAGCATGATGCCTCCAGCTTTGTTCTTTTTGCTTAGGATTGTCTTGGCTATGCAGACTCTCTTTTGGCTGCATATGAAGTTTAAGGTGGTTTTTCCAGTTCTGTGAAGAGGGTCATTGGTAGCTTGATGGGGATAGTGTTGAATTTATACATTACTTTGGGCAGTATGGCCATTTTGACAATATTGATTCTTTCTAACCATGAGTATAGAATGTTTTTCCATCTGTTTGTGTCCTCTCTTATTTCACTGAGCAATAGTTTGTAGTTCTCCTTGAAGAGGTCCTTCATGTCCTTTGTTAGTTGTATTCCTAGGTATTTTATTCTTTTTGTTGAAATTGTGAATGGGAGTTCACTCTTGATTTGGCTCTCTTTTAATCTGGTATTGGTGTATAGGAATGCTTGTGATTTCTGCACATTGATTTTGTATCCTGAGACTTTGCTGAAGTTCTTATCAGTTTAAGGAAATTTTGGGCCAAGACAATGGAGTCTTCTAAATATACAATCATGTCATCTGCAAATAGAGACAATTTGTCTTCCTCATTTCCTAATTGAATACCCTTTATTTATTTTTCTCACCTTATTTCTGTGGCTAGAACTTCCAATACTATATTGAATAGGAGTGGTGAGAGAGGGCATCCTTGTCTCGTGCCAGATTTCAAAGGGAATGCTTCCAGTTTTTGCCTATTCAGTATAATATTAGCTGTGTATTTGTCATAAATAGCTTTTATTATGTTGAGATATGTTCCATCAATACCTAGTTTCTTGAGAGTTTTTAGCATAAAGAGTTGTTGAATTTTGTTGAAGGCCTTCTCTGCATCTATTGAAATAATCATGTGGTTTTTGTCTTTGGTTCTATTTATGTGATGGATTACATTTATAGACTTGTGTATGTTGAACCAGCCTTGCATCCCTGGGATGAAGCCTACTTGATTCTGATGGATAAGCTTTTTGATGTGCTGTTGCAATTGTTTTGCCAGTATTTTATTGAATATTCATCTGATCTTTGACAAACCTGACAAAAACAAGCAATGAGAAAAGGATTCCCTGTTCAATAAATGGTGTTGGGATAACTGGCTAGCCATGTGCAGAAAACAGAAACTGGACCCCTTCCTGACACCTTACACTAAAATTAACTTCAGATGGATTAACGACTTAAACATAAGACCTAACACCATAAAATCCCTGGAAGAAAACCTAGGCAAAACCATTCGGGACATAGGCATAGGCAAGGACTTCATGACTAAAACACCAAAAGCACTGGCAACAAAAGTCAAAATAGACAAATGGAATCTAATTAAACTCCAGAACTTCTGTACAGCAAAAGAAACAATCTTTAGAGTGAACCAGCAACCAACAGAATGAGAAAAAAATTTTTGCAATCTATCCATCTGACAAAGAGCTAATATCCAGAATCTACAAAGAACTAAAACAGATTTACAAGAAAAAAGGAAACAACCCCATTCAAAAGTGGGCAAAGAATATGAACAGACACTTTTCAAAAGAAGACATATATGAGTCCAACAAACATATGAAAAAATGCTCATCATCACTGGTCATCAGAGAAATGCATATCAAAACCACAATGAGATACCATCTCATGCCAGTTAGAATGGCGATCATTAAAAAATCAGGAAACAACAGATGCTGGAGAGGATGTGGAGAAATAGGAACACTTTTACACTGCTGGTGGGAGTGTAAATTAGTTCAACCATTGTGGAAGACAGTGTGGCGATTCCTCAAGGACCTAGAAATAGAAATCCCATTTGACTCAGCAATCCCAAAGGACTGTAAATCATTCTGTTATAAATATACATGCACACGTATGTTCATTGCAGCACTGTTTACAATAGCAAAGACCTGGAGCCAACCCAAATGTCCATCAATGATAGACTGGACAAAGAAATTGTGGCACATGTATGCAATGGAATACTATGCAGCCATAAAAAATGATGAGTTTGTGTCCTTTATAGGGACATGGATGAATCTAGAAACCATCATTCTCAGCAAACTGACACAAGAACAGAAAATCAAACACCACATGTTCTCACTCATAGGCGGGTGTTGAACAATGAGAACACATGAACACAGGGAGGGGAGCATCACACACTGGGGTCTGTTGGGGGGCTAGGGGAGGGACAGCGGTGGGTGGGGAGGTTGGGGAGGGATAACATGGGGAGAAATGCCAGATATAGGTGATGGAGGGATGGAGGCAGCAAACCACATTGCCATGTATGTACCTATGCAACAATTCTGCACATGTACCCCAGAAGCTAAAGTACAATATATATATATATATATATATATATATATATATATATATGTATAAACACACACACATATATATAAAGAGTACTAATATCCAGTCCTACATTCAAAGAAAAAGCCTTGATTTTCCTTTAAAAGATGATTCATGTGTATGTTGGGACTTAGAAACTGTTACTTCAAAATGTGGCATTTTGACATGCAGAACTGAAGAAACCTCAAGGTCACTCTTACCTTCTACCCACCACTGTCTCTCCCAAAGCTTTTATCTGCCTAAGATCCAGACCCACCAAAAGGAACAATTGTTATTTTTCCCTGCCTGTAAGACCAAGAATGTAACCACACCTGAACAAAGCTTTTCACAAGAAAACGTACAAGCTAATCTCTGTTCCCTATCCATTAATTCTCCCTAGTAATCCCCTTACAAAATTCCTCTTCTCTCCACTCCCACAACCTGTTTTGCCAGGATGGTATACAAGCTTCCAAACCCTGCTGTAGGGTGGGGAATCACTCTATGTTTCTCCCGATATGCACATTAATAAATTTGTGTGCCTTTTTCTTTCATTGTAACTGCCCAATGGGTTCTTCTCACCTGCTACACAGAAAATCCAATCAAACTAAGACAGTGGTATTGCAGGAGAAAAAACGTTTAATTATTGCTAAGCCAGCCAAACAAAAGGACAGGAGACCTTTCTCAAATCTGCCTCCCCAAAAGCTCAGAGGCTAGAATTTGTAAGGACAATTTGGCAGACAGGCGCTAGGGAATGGGTGCAGTTGATGGTTGAGGATGAAATCAGAGGAGTGTTCAAACTGTCTTTGTGTGCTGAGTCAGTTTCAGAGGAGAGGGAGTAGTCACAGGACCAGTTGATTTAGTTCCTTGGTATGAGTTCCTTGATATGACAGTTCCTTGATGTGCATTCAGGTGGTCACCAGAATGCAAAAGCCTGAAAAATATCTCAAAGACCAATCTTAGACACTATTTTACAATAGTGATGTTATCTAAAGGAGCAACTGGGGAAGTCACAAATCTTGTGACCTCCAGAAAATGGGAGTTATCATTTAATTATGCCTACATCTTTGTAGAATTCAGGGTTCCCACATACTCCTAACCTTGTGGCCTTTCATTAGTCTTACAAAGGTGGTTCAGTCTCCAAGCAAGGAGGCAGTTAAGTTCAGGAAGGAACTGTTATCATCTTTGTGTTAAAACTAACCAAGCCAGTTTGCTTGTGAGGTTAGAAGCCAGATAGAGTCAGTTAGGTTAGATTTCCCTCACTGTTATAATTTTTAAAACTACAAAGGCAGTTCCACGGTTTATCTTTTCTGAGTGCAGCAAACCTTTAAAGGGAGAAGGGGAGGTTTCCCTGGGCCCCTACGTGTTTTAAGTTAAAGTGAAATGTACAAATATACAAAGTATTAATTGTCTATTTCCCACCTTAGCCACTTTTGCAGTTAACTAACCAGCCACAAGTTCTGATTAAAAACAAGAGTTGGCCATGCCTCACTATTCTGTTTTTGATTAAATAATTTGAAGTTATAGCCTAGAAGATAATCTCAAAATTTAAATTATTTGCAACACCATTTTGTCAGAAGGGAATTATGACATCAGTTTTCATTTGAGGATAATCAAATTTTATTGAGTATATTACTCTCATATTTATTTTGAAATAAAAAAACATAGCCCTCAAATTTTTTTCTTTCCTTCTCCTAAATTATTTATAGAAAAATAGAGCTCTCTGAATGTACCAAATGCCTGCTTTATTACTCTTCCTCCAGGCTGGCTTCCCCTAACTATTCTAGACTGCGTAGGAATGTGCTCTAGGCTCATAATTTCCTAAAAGAGAATTATGTGACTTTGCTCATTTACCTGTAAATTAGCCTGACAACCAACCTATTGGGATTTTAATTTTCCATGCATCAAATCTTAGTCTCACCTGCTGTGGTTTCAAACTCCACTTGTTTAATTTGTTGAAATATTCATTGACTATTTCTATGTAACAGGAACCCTCTGGGTATTTGAGATACAAAGATTCCTGCCTTCATGGTACTTACATTTTAGAGGGGTGAGGAGAAGATAATCAGAAAATAGCAATAAATACAACAAGAAAATTAGCTGTCTAGTATATTAGAAAAAGGTAAGTACAATGGGAGGAAAGCAGCAGGATAACGGGGGTCAGGAGGTCCAAGGATTGGAGAATGACGTTGCAGGATTTTAAAAACTTTATTTATAAAGACGAGATCTTGCTATGTTGCCCAGGCTGGTCTCAAACTCCGGGTCTCAAGTAAACATACTTCTCAGCCTCGCAAATTGCTAGGATTATAGGTGTGACCCATTGTGCCTGGTCTTTTAAATTTTTTTTAAAAACTTTTTTATAGGGGTTGTAGTTTTAAATAGAGTAGTCAGGATAGCCTCTTATGTGGTTTGGCTGTGTCCCCACCCAAATCTCATCTTGAATTATAGTTCCCATAATCCCCATGTGTCGTGAGAGAGAACCTGTGGGAGGTAATTGAATCATGGGGCGGCTCCCCTCATGCTGCTATTTTTGTTTTAGTGAGTGATTTCTCACAAGATCTGATGGTTTTAAAAGGCGCTTTTCTCCCTTTTGCTTGGCACTTCTTGCAACCACTATGTAAAAAAAAAGACATGTTTGCTTCCCATTCTCCCATGATGGTAAGTTTCCTGAGGTCCCCCCAGTCATACTGAACTGTGAGTCAAACCTCTTTCCTTTATAAATTACCCAGTCTCAGACATGTCTTTATTAGCAGCATGAGTACGGACCAGCACAACCTCATTGAGAAGCTGATGTTTAGGCAAAGACTTGAAGAACGTGAGGAATGCAGTCATGTGAGGGAATACTACAGAGGGAACAGTGAATGCAGAAACTCTAAGGTGGAAGGTGCATAGCGTATTTGAATATCAAGGCAGAGAGTGTACCTTGATGAGGTCAGATAGATAACTGTTTGACTACCCTTCTAAGGATGGCAGGACAAGAGAAGGGCTAATGGTAACAGCAGGGAGACTAGTAAATGACTATTGGAATAACAAGTAGGAGATGATGGTTTCTCACTCCTAGGTGATATCAGAGGAGATAACAAGGAGTGGCCAGTTCTATACATATTTAGAAGGTAGAAACAACAAGATTTCTTTACTATCCATGAAAAAGAGGGGTCAAGGATGACTGCAAGGTTTTTGTACCTGATAACTAGAAGAATTGAGTTGCCATCAAGTGAGATAGAGGAAATAGTTTGAGGAGCAGATTTGTGTAGAAAGATCAAATTTAGTACTGGACTTATTAATCTGGGATTTTTACTAAACATCCAAGTGGAAATGTCAAGTCAGAAATTGCATGTATGAGTCTAAAGTTCAGAAGAAGAGTCATCAGCTTATAGACTGCTCTATTCATAGAGGAGCTGATAATCAGCCAGTCAACTGGAGTTTCACAAGAGAATTAAGCCCTCTTGCCTTAAAACATCTCTTGTATGTAATAAATTAAGTTCTCTCTTACATTTACAGAATAGTACTGGTTATGGAGTATCCTTGAGAAAATTGATAATCTTTGTGTGTGTGTGATCTCTGAGGTACAGATGAGGAAGCCCAAATGAGAAAGGCTACTTGCAGGCCTAAAGAAATTTGTTATTTTGTCTCTTTCTCAGTCAATTTTTTTAAAATTCTTATTCTTAAGATAATTGGAATCTTAAAATATTTGAAGTCATCTTATAAAACCTTAAATAGAAGACCACGTGTGGTGGTTCACACCTGTAATCCTAGCACTTTGGGAGGCCAAAGCAGGCGAATCACAAGATCAGGAGTTTGATCTAACCAGCCTGGCTAACACGGTGAAACCCATCTCTACTAAAAATACAGAAAATTAGCTGGGCGTGGTGGTAGGTGCCTGTAATCCCAGCTACTCAGGAAGCCGAGGCAGGAGAATCACTTGAACCTGGGAGGCAGAGGCTGCAGTGAGCCGAGATTGCGCCATTGCACTCCAACCTAGGCAACAATGCGAGACTCCATGTCAAAACAAACAAAAAAAACCCTAAACAGAATACTATAAATAATTGTTTCTCAAAATACCCACAATTTTATTGGTGTTTCCAGCAAGGTATGTATGTGAAGGTTGGGGGCTAAGCGAGCTCAGGCATGTATAGTGTCTGGAAAGCAAAATTAGAATTAAATGTTTTACCAACTCAGAAATCTCCTCCACAAAGGTGTAAAACAAGAAAATACTTTTATTAATGAATATGTGTTAAAACAAAATGTGATGCACATCACAGGTAATTCACTGTGATATCCACGAAGATATTGCAAAGACAAAAATGAATCTCACCGCCTTGTATACCTGAGCATTTACAAACCCATTACATATATGTTTTCAGGATAAACAATAGTTCTCAAATGAGAGGACTGAGGACTTGCGAACACCTTTTGTCACACATAGTGTGGTAATTGGGGTGTTGGGGTGATCATTTGTGTTTGCTTATTGTCTTTAACCAAAAGAAAACAAATCTTATTTTTTAAGACAAAGTTTCACTCTTGTTGCCCAAGCTGGAGTACAATGGTGCCATCCCAGCTCACTACAAATTCTGCCTCACGTGTTCAAGTGATTCTCATGCTTTAGCCTCCTGAATAACCTGGATTACAGGCATGCCCTACCACACCTGAATAATTTTGTTTTAGTAGAGACAGGGTTACACCATGTTGGTCAGGCTGGTCTCGAACTCCTGATCTCAGGTGACCTGCCCACCTCAGCCTCCCAAAGTGCTGAAAATACAGGCATGAGCCACTGTGCCTTGCCCAAAACTCGTATCTTTATGAAAGGAGGTAGCTTTGCAAATTGGAACAAGGTACCCATTGAAGTTAAGCTCCTACTTTGCCACAAAACTGGAAGATAAGAGGTGCTATCTTTTATGGTGTTTGCATTTCAACAAGATGGCTCTCGTGTCCTTAAGAAAAACGTTTTTGGGACATAAAGGTGACGAAAGACGTATCTAGTTCTCAAACAGGTAGACTTTTTTTTTTTTAAGGAGAAAGTATTTATTAATAAAATGGTAAGTTTTATAAAATAGATGTTCTTTAAAAAAAGGCACGGGGGGAAAGTATCTCCTCCCTTATTTTCAACAGGAAGATTTTGACTCTTATTTTTAATTTTTATTTGTCCTTATAATGGTTAACTCTGGATGTAAAATAAAGATAAACTTTTTTTACTATGGGACTTCTCAGAGCTCTTAATGTGCTTGTGTGTATTATCAAATACCAAAGGAGAAATATGTTTAGCAACATTTCTCAAACTTACTTGAGCATAGAATTTTTTTAGTGGAGCATTTCTTAGGAACAGTATTCCACAAATTCACATACTGGAAAATGCCACATTGGCCAAACAGAGACCTAATTCCAGAAAGAGTGGGAGTATTTATTTTGTTCCAGTACATTATCCTGTGTTGGAATCCTGCATGGCCATAAAAACTTAAGGTTTTTTGCAGTCAAATTTTTAGTTTCTTGGTGTTTTCCCTATTTATTTCAGTGTATGGTATGCTATGTTCCTAGTTTTATATTTGGCTAACACATAAACATTCTATATTTCTATTTTATCACTGATAATAATGGCATCAATATTTTATGACTTTAATATTTTCACCCCTACCACTATTCCCTCAGTCCTACTTCTAGACAGTTGCCCTACGTCTTGGAGGTGCCTTGGTATCTATTTGAAAATCATATGTGGTATTTTAAGTTTTTAAAATGTTTGTGATTCTAAAAACGACCCTTTATAGACCAATTCACTGCTCGAGGGCACTGAGTCTCTAGGTAGCTACACCTGGGAATAGAGGTGTGTGTGTGTATATGTCATAAACAGATGTTTGGTCATCATGAGAATTAGGCATATATCAATTATCTAACAAACTTATTTAAAAAAAAAAACAACAACAACTTGTACTAAGTAGCAGATATTTCCATTAATCTCTAACTTTTAATTATAACCACAAGATTTACAAAGTAAAGTCCACAATCAATATAGAAATCTTCCAACTGTGCACAATTATTTCTTTAGTTTACTTAATTGTACGTTGAATTTTGTGAATTTACAGAGTTTTCTCATAATTTCTTCATACAACCTAGCCAATCACTTTCTGTTACAGCTCTACTGATGTGTAGAACAGAAGGTGCTAATTGTCCCTTGTACTTATTCCCTATTTTTCTGCATTAACTCTGATTGTTCCTTTGGATTGATCTTGGAAATTCTGATGATTGTGTAGTATCTCGCAGAGGTTCTCTATTTCTTGCATTTCCATGTTGACCTCTCTAGCAAGATTGGGGACATTTTCATTTATTATATTCTCAAATATGTTTTCCAAGTTGCTTACTCTCTCTTTTCTCTCCAGAATGCCAGGGTCATAGGTTTGGTTACTTTATATAATACCATATATCTCAAAGGTATTGCTCATTTTTTAAAGATTCCTTTTTCTTTATTTTTATCTGACTGGGTTGATTTGAAGGATCAGTCTTTGAGCTCTGAAATTCTTTCATTTGCCAGGTCTAGTCGGTTAGTAAGACGTCCAACTCTATTTTGAAATTTCTCTAGCGAACTTTTCCATTCCAAAAGTTCAATTTGCTTTTGTTTTAATATGGGTATGTTATCTTTCAAATCTTGGCTCATTCTTCTAACTTCCTTGGATTGAATTTCAACTTTCTCTTGGATCTCCTTGAGCTTCCTTGCCGTCCAGATTCTGAATTCTATGTCCATCGACTCAGACATTTAAATTTGGTTAGGATCCATTGCTAGGGAGCTAGTGTGATCATTTGGAGGCAACAAAACACTCTGACTTTTTGAATTGCTGGAGTTCTTGTGCTGATTTTTTCTCATCTGAGGGAGCTGGCAGTTCCATTTTTTTGAAATAATGTCCTTTGCAGCAACATAGATACAGCTGGAGGCCATTATCCCAAGCAAATTAACACAGAAACATAAAACCAAATATCACATGTTCTTATTTATAAGTGGGTGCTAAATCTTGAGTACACACAAAGATGGGAACAGTAGACACTGAGGAGTCCAAAAGGAGTAAGGGAGAGAGGGAGGGAGTGGGCAAGGGCTGAAAAACTTCCTATTGGGTACATATTCCCCATCTGGGTGTTGGGATCAATAGAAGCCCAAAATTCAGCATTATACAATATATCATTGTAACAAACCTGCATCTCTATCCCCAGAATCTAAATAAAAATGGAAATTATAATAAATATGCAATGAGATTTGTTTAACTTGACAAATGATTATAAAATTCAACTGGAGGGTAAATGTGTAAGAATAGTTGGAAAATGTTTTAGACTGCAATGAATTATTGTAGAGTATATGGGAAGCCATCATAACCTAAGAGATACTAAAATGTTTTTAAGGTGCAGTTATTAAATTCATATGGGGCTGACAACAAATCAAACAGAAAGATCAATAATACAGAATATATAGTCTTGAACGGGACCAAATATGTGCAAGAACTTGGTAAGTGATTTTGGGCAGTTCATTCATTTATTTGTCTATTCAAAAAATAAAATACTCATTTAAAAAAAATACTGTTCCATGGAATAGAGAGGTCACTTCTCATTTTAACTAAAAATGGCTAGTTCTTGACTAGCTGGTTGGATCCCTGGGACCTTGGGCTTTCTCAAACCCCCTGCTAAACTTAGCTTTTCAAGGGAACAACTACCAAAAACACAACCTTGCATCTTTACTTCCTTGCAATTCAATAGAATGTTTTTCCTCAGTCATTACTCTTTTCACTCAATGTTTCATTTTTTTTTATTTACAAACTTGCCCAGACTTTAGTTTATCCTTCCTAATGACACCAAATCCCCTCCTTTAAAAACAAAATCTTTCAAAGCAACATTAAACAAAACAGTTATTTCAAAAAATGAACATGTAGTAGCTTATTATCATCATACATGTTAAATTTCGTATCAAGTAACTGTTAATTTTTTAGGCTAAGGCTCTAGTCCTACGGAATTTTAGGTGAATTTTTTTTTTTTT
>NW_016107384.1:729448-785737 GCF_001604975.1 Cebus imitator
TTGCGGAGCCCCAGCCTGTCTAAAAGGTACTTACAATGGTGCTAATAATTGAGTTTTAGGCAAGTAATGGAGGAGACTTCACGAGGGCCACTCCCTGGTTATTTGGTTTTCTCATTAGATTTGGGCAGTATATTATCTATTTGCCCTTTCAAAAAGTAAACACAAAGAAATGAAATAAGCTAAAAGAAGCTGCCATAAGGATGTAATATCTCATTCTTTTCCAAAAGCCCCACTCAGTGGAAGGACTGTTCTGGAAAGATCTTTTTGCTTTTTTGCTCAACCCCCTCTCCCTGCACCCCAATTCATGGGCATAACAGAAAATCCTAAGAACAAACTGGCAAAACTAGAGAATATAGGCCCCCATCTAACTCCCCTAATTTAACGTGGATCTTACTGTTACAGTTTCACCAATGCACCACAATGTAGCAGTCTCACATTGTGAGGTATCACCTGTAGTTCTTCATCTCACAACCAAGACAATTAAGAAGTGTGGACACAAAGGGTGAGATTGGAGCGAAAGTTTAATAAGCGAAAGAAGAAAGCTCTCTGCTGTGGAGAGGAGGCCTGGAAGAGGGTTGCTGGTTTTACAGTTGGACACAAAAGCTTTTATAAGAAACTGAAGTGGGCTGGGCACCTTATCTGCATAAGGCACCATTTTCTGGTAGCTCCTCCCCTGTCCTTTTAGTGCACATACAGGCCCTTAAGCTTGAGTTCCTCCACGTTGCTTTGCTCCCCTTACTGCACATATGTTAGGGGATGGAATTTTCCACTGAGGGCATGTCTTGGGCAAGCCCCTCTGTCCCAGTTCCCTTATTTGTATCTGCAGCTTGATCTTTCAGGATGTTCTTTTGTTTGAAAGTATTCGACCAAAGACCCACCTTATCTGCCTGCTTGACCAGTTTCTCCCTTTCTCCTCTCCCCAACTGAAGTTCACTCTATCCTTCCTGAGGACATACAACTATAAATTCTATTCCTTCAGTTTATCTACCTAATTGCACATTTATTAACAAATGGTATTATCTGCTCTGCCCCCTTGTGTGATTTCTCCCCTCTCAGCATAGGCCAGAGGCCGTGAGCGCACAGAATTATAAAACAGACAAAATCCTGGTCCTGGACACAGGTGTATTTAGAGTGGCTTGTGCAATGTTTTAACATTTTTTTAAATTTGTATTCCTTTACTGGAGCAGGCATACTCCAAGCCTGACCTCACCACTCTCTATTGGCTTACAACAGCCTAATGCACATATTTACCTGTTTAGTGACTTGGGCAGTGAGGAGCTATAGCTCTTCAGTTTGACTCATATTCATGAGTCTCTTTTTCTCCAGTATACAGGATTTCTTTGCATCTAGCTGCAACTTCCCTTCACCAAAATGATCATTTTCCCCTTTCTCAGATGGCCTGGCCCAGAAAACTAGAAAAGATCTCTTGACTCTAGAACTTGGTCATCTTTGGGGAAACAGCTCCCTCTGAATCTGCTGACATCATCCAAACAGCAGTTCCTTAATGGCTCTCTGGACATAATAATTACTTAAAAATCTCGTGTAAAGTGGTGGAATCTAAACATCACAGTTATGTGTCCCGTCCACTTTCTTTGTATCTTTCAGTGGTGTCTATCAAAGTAGGTCAGCTGAAGAATGACAAGGTTCATACATGTGGAAACAAGAGCATTGTTTCTCATAAAGGGTAGCAGCCTGCAAGGTGGCTATTCTGACAGGCTGAGAGGCACAGCCTCTAGCCAGAAGCCAGAAACAGATTGCTTTGAGAGTGGGATGAATAGGACAGGGATTTATGCTGAATGAGGTGCTAAATATACATACTCAATAAAATATAGGAGGAGTCATAAATATTCATGTAAGGAGAGACCTGCCCATGTGCAACTGAGTTTCATGCCTCTCCATGGGACCCCATCCAGTTGGAGGGAGGCTTAGAATTTTATTTTTATTTATGAAGTGACCACAATTATTTAATATTATTCAGCTAAAGGGAGTTAGCTTTTAGGAAATTAATTTCTTTGGGTCTTTCTTCCATCCAAATGCCCAGATTTAGTTAATGCAAAAGATATCTGTGTCAAATCAGTTGAAATTAGAGGACTGATTTCTTAGTTTTCCAGCCCAAATAACTTGTTTCTCTCAGTATGATTCTCTTCTCTCCAAAGATAAACTTTAGGTATCTTGATGAATACATGTCTCCTCCTAAAGTATGTACATAAGGTATCTAGTGACAGTATGTTCCTTGCACTTATTTTTATATGCCCAATTATCAACTTACTTATAATTTAGGAGATCTGAATGCTTCGATGGGATGTGAAACAGCTATTCAGACACCATTCAGAATATATGACTTGGAAGCTGCCCCAAGGAATAGATTTCTGATTTGTACCTGTCCAAAGCAATGTGTAAACATAATCTAATATTGTTTATTGTTAGTGTGAAGACACGTGTGGAGGAAGTTTCACTCATGATAGTGATATTGATTACTCAAAAAGTAGTTGTCTCTTTAGGATAATAGTACTGATAGTTAACATTTTTAACTGTATATTATGTGCCAGGCATTACAGCACTATTTCATTTAACCCTTAAAAACCCCACAGTTTAGGTACTATTTATTTTGCTATTAAATAAATAATAAAATTAAGTCACAAAGAAATTTATAATGAATTTGTTCAAGGTCAGTGCCAGGGCTCATACCAGGGAGAATGATGCCAGAGTCTCGTGTCTAAACCTTCATGTGACACTCCTTCATCTACCACAGCCATTGTAGTTCCCCAGACACACCAAACTGTGTTCCGTGAGGTTTTCTCTTTATCAATAATAACCTTTACTCACCAGGTCCACCTTTTGGCATGCTACATATCCTTTAAAATATGGTTCATATCACCTCATCTATGAGGACTTCCCTGACTTTTCTAACAGAATTATTATAGCTCTTTTCTTCAGCTCCCATAACACTGTGTGTGTGTGTGTGTGTGTGTGTGTGTGTGTGTGTGTGTGTGTGTCTGTTTGTCTGTCTGTGTGTTTGTCTTCCACCAGTGCTGCTTAAGTCAAGAAGCAGGTAGCTTTCATCACCAGGGTTCCACCCATTAGTGATTAGTAGAAGCTTGCTAATTTAAAGTGCTCCATGAATGGGTAAACAGGATATTAACCACTTGGTCCTGGTTTGATAAAGACTGCTGTGATGACAGAACCTGAAAAAGAAGAAAAAAAACCCACAGATACATACCCATGCTCTGATTAAGTTAAACTTTTAAAAAGGTGGGGGCAGGTGGGAGAAATGAGAAAAAAAAACTTAGATGATAATAACCTTCTATGAAATGCATGGTTATAGCAGTTGGAGAAAATAATAAAATCACATTCTGTTGCATAGAAGCTTGCAATATGACATCTTTCAGAGAAACTGGTAGCCAATATATATTTTTACTGATATTAGAGTATCTTATTTCTCTTTACTTTACAATCCTAGAGTAGAAGCTATGACTCTGGGACCAATTTTCTCCAAATCATATAGTTCTGAGGTCTCTAGCTGTGGCCCTCCCTCTGAGGCAGTCTTCTAAATTTTCTAAAATGAAATGCCACCCTTGTTCCTGGGTCCTGCCTTTTTAATTGACACTGTAGAATTATAAGACAGTTGGCTCTTGTCTTGTAATTTTGACAAGACAAAGCTTTGTTTTGTAAGTTTGAATGTATCATTATTGAAATTCTTCCAAAAAACCCAGGGTGGAAGAGGTGATTAAAAAAAAAAAAAAAGCTAGGCAAAAAAAAGTGGAATTCATCTTAAACAGACAGGTTTTGCCTTGTCCTTTGCCACTTAACAGCCCTGTAATGTTGAGAAAGATACCTCTCTGTGAGAGAGTTCCCTCATCTATAAAATGATATAAAAGGTATCTATATCTTATAGTTATTAAGAGGATTAAATGAGTTCTGTTTGCAAAGTGCTTAGAACACTCAACCATCATCATCAAGTTACTTAGAAATCTATATGCATACATTAAACCTCAACAAAAATGCTTTCAAAAATTCTTACAATTCTATGCCTTCCACTTATTGAAAGTGATAGAAAACCCTGTGAAAACATTTCTCCATGTTTTAAAACCCTGGTTCAACATAACATCCATTATGTTGCTTAATTTCATTATGTTATTTCTTATATAAGGATTGCATGACAAATTCAACTTTAAAGTTAGTAACAGAAAATATTTTCTCTCTTGAAGAACAGATAACTGTTTCTATAAAATATTAAAATGTATATATTACCTTTTGCTTTGGGGAACAGTTTGCCAACAGAATCCAAGGTAACAACCTTTAGTGGAAACTGAAATTTAAATGCCTGTGTTGACAAGATACATATGCCTTCATGATCAATTAAATGAAAATAGGGTTAAATTTTTATCGCAGAAACTAAGGAGTGTAATCAAGCAATATGCCTCAAAGATGGTCAATAGCACCTAGCGTGGAGGTGGGCCAGGGGAACCACAGTGGACAGGGCCAAACATTTCCTCAGAAAATAGTTCCCTCCACACACAGCCCAGGGCAACTGTCAAGCCCCAGCTTCTGACACTGCAAGGAACTGAAGACATGGATATTTATTTGACTTCACCTGAGGATTATCCTCACTCAATGTAGAAATCAAAATGAAGATAAAGTCTCTGCCACCTAGCCAGCATCCATTGTTTCCTCTTCAGGGCCTAGGAATTACCTGCCTCAACACCGCTTCTCTTAGAATTTGATTCTCAGGTCATCTTTCCCTGGGCCTAGCATGATGTTTATTTCAGAAAAAATAAGTATAGTTTGTAGTTACCTGTTCAACTATTTCTCTAATAAAGCAAGGGACCAATTTTCATGTGGTTTTTCTTCAAGCAGAGTAAAAAGTCTAATTGTATAGTATTACATGTTAATAGCCAATGAGGCAGAATCGAGTGACAATAATTATACATTTAAGTATATTTTCATGTTATAGTAATTATTACTCTGTAATTGAAAATAACATAAGGAGAGAAATCAAAAGAGAGAGTACGCAAGTACATGGAATATGCATTGTGAAGAACTTCCCATAGAAGGAAAACTGTCAGGATATATATGCAGTGGGATCCTTTTGTGAGTCTATGTTTTTCTTTGTCCCATATTTTCTATACTTAATATTATTAGACCACCATTAAGTCTGTACCAAGGACATGTGTCGACAATTGAAGTCATTTTCTCTTTGGCCACAGCTGCAGTTTGAGGTTATTCATGATGACCCCATATTCAGAGGGCTGCAATAAAGTGACCTTCACCACCCAAGAACCTATTCAAACAACTAATATACATATTAAGTGGAAACCAGGACAGATGGCAATATCAGCCAGAGAAGCTCTTGTCATTGTTGGAGTCTGGTATTCTGTTTCAGTCTAGATGGTGTATTCATGCCAAAAAGTTATCTTCACAATAGCGAAGTTCTAAAAGACCAACAGCTCCATGCCCAGCTTTATGTTAAGATAGCAAAGAATATGTAATATCTAAATTTTTGGAGAAATATACATAGGGCCCATACAGAGACTTTGCTTAATTGGTGAAACCTTATTCACTTAAGGAAAATGAAAAGAATTATGCATAATGATGATTCTTTCACTCAGTTGACAAATACTTATCAGGGGCCTTCTAAGTCCCTGGCACTGTATTCTGTTCTGAGGATACCACCATAAGCAAGGTAGTCACGGTGCATTAACTACTTTCCAACCCCCAGTGAAATGACGTTTAAAAGGAGTTTTTTAAAGGCACACACATGTAAGGCCAAAAAGCATGCACTAGGAGACAATAACAATAAATCATTTAAGCTGGAAAGCAGATGTAATAATAGAAGTAAATTTTTGGAAACCCCAAAATGCTGAATTCTAAAACCAGAAGAGAAGAAAGACCAGGTGCAATCCGGTTTCCACCAAAGCATTTCCAAAAAGCTCAGAAAATGGCCTCACTATGTGTCTCTGGACCTGTGAAGCAAGGGTGAGCTTAATAACAGGAAGATTAAAATCAACTAGACACTCTCCATCTCCCACTCTTCCATGTAGCTGGGACACTGAAGTTTTGTTCCATGACTAGGGAAAAACAGAATCAATGAACTTGGAATCATTAGACATAAGAGTAAACAAACTACCAAACTGAAAATAGTGAATTTAACTAAGAGTTTACCTACAGACTATTGAGACTCACAGATTTGTTCCTCACTGGACTTAGAGAATCCTGGCAATCAGATTTTTGAAGAAGGATACTCAATCAGTTTTCTTTGGGGAATTTGGTCAGTTCTAAGTGAAAAACCTAAGGATACTAAGATCAGGAATTCCATAAAGAAATAGCCCAACCAGGTCACCCTAGAATGAGAGCACAATTGACCCATTTATTGCACACTCAAAAGTTCTTTATTCAAAAATGTGTAGATAACAGTGGATCAATACATGTTTAAGAAAGGCGTCTAATTTGACAAACAAAAACAGACAGTAACACCTTGCAGGAAGCAAAGACTATGTAAAGAGATAAGATATTGCCTCAGTGGAAAAAAGAGTATGGTATAAAAGAGGCACATTCAGAAAACAAAAGAAAAATATGTGTGGAAATTAAAATTATAATAGAAGAAATGAAAAACTAAATATAAAAGTAAAGTTAGAGTTGAGACATTTTTCCAGCAAATATAGCAAAATGATAAAGAGATGGAAAATAGCAGATATTTTTTAAGAATTAGTCCAAGGAAACTACTTCTGAATAATAATTCTCCAGTATGAGATTTTTTTTATTGGAGGATAAAAACCATCAAAGGAATATTCTCAGAATTAGAGAACATGAGTTTCCCAACTGAGGGGACCATGAAGTGCCCAGCACACTGAATAAAAATAGACCATATTTATTTGGAAATTTTACAACATTGAGGACAAAGAAAAACCTTAACAAATTCTAGAGCAAAAATGCAAATTTCATAGAGTGGATAAAGTGTCAAATGGTGTCACACTTCTCAATAGCAATATAGGGTAGCTACAAGATAATAAATGCCTTCAAAATTCAGAAGAAAAAATATTTCTAACCTAAATTTACACAAAATATTATTCTTGATCATTTCAGAGGGCAGAAATAGCTCACAATACCAGGTTTTTATAAACAGAAAATTTTACCACATATACACCCTTTCTCGAGAAGCCCTTACAGCATGTACTTCACCAAACAGGAGAGAAACAACAATAAAACAAGAAGAATATATGTGATTTAAGGAATCAAGAAACATGAGATTTAATTCAAGAGAAAGCATGGAGAATCCTAGGATGATGTCTGTGCATCAGCTAGTTTTGAATGGAACCAGGCAGAAGATTTATCTAAGAGATTTCTACAAAACAGGGAAATTGGCTGAGCGCAGTGGTTCATGCCTGTAATGGATCACCTGAGGTCAGGAATTCAAGACCAGCCTGGCCAAACAGGTGAAACCCTGTCTCTACTAAAAATACAAAAAATTAGCTGGGCATGGTGGCAGGTGCCTGTAATCCCAGCTACTTGGGAAGGCTGAGGCAGGAGAATCACTTGAACCCAGGAGGCGGAGGTTGCAATGAGCTGAGATTGTACCATTGCACTCCAGCCAGGGCAACAGAGTGATACTCTGTCCAAAAAAAGAAAAAAAAAAAGAGGGAAATTAACATAATACCTAATGCTATGTGACTCAGATGAGAATGGTACTACATGGCAATCATACTGTATCACTAATAGTTATCATAATCGCTACTGACCCAACCATATTGGGAAATAAGATGACAGAAAGTGTTGTGTGGTAAGCGTAGGGAGAGTGTGGAAAAAGAATGAAAGCCTTTTCTTCCATGAGTGACACCAATAATCAATGCCTAGGGCCAAAATTTCAAGACCTACTTGAAAGTAATATAAGCATGATATTTACAAAGATAATAAAAAATGCCACAATATTCAGCTATAAGAATTTCAAGTAGTTGCTTTGGGGAGCTGAAAATGCTGTTAAGAGACAGGGAGCTCCTGTTTTCCATAATAGCCCTTGTAGCTCTGTCTCTTTAAGATACGATCATTTGTTACCTTGAAAAAATAAAGGCCAAAATTTTTTTTAAAACTTGCTTAAACTTAGTTGTCTGGGAGTTTACACCCCAACAGTGAGACAGATATGATGCAGTTATATGAACATGTAACTACCAATTGTGCTAAATTCTATGGCAGAGATTTTTTTTGTTCAGAATTGTATAAGCCCCTATAAAAGGAGATGTGGCTCAGTATAGAAGGAGACAAAAAAATTTTCCCTGAGAGAGTGACATCCTGGCACCTTATGGAATAAGAGTTGACTTACGCCCTCTGAGCTTTCAGCTTCTGTGGCATCTCCTAGGCTGTGTTAGTTAGCTCCGGCTGCCATAACAAAGCACAGGCGTACCTCGAAGATATTGCAGGTTCCATTGCAGACCACCACAATAAAGTGAGTCACATGAATTTTTTTTGTTTTCCAGTATATATAAAAGTTAAATTTACACAATGCTGTAATCTATTGAATGTGTAATAGCAGTGTCTAAAAAATGTACATACTTTAATTAAAGGTAATTTATTACTAACTATCATCTGTACCTTCAGTGCGTCCTAAGCTTTTTGCTGATGGAGGGTCCTGCCTCAATGCTGATGACAGCGGACTGGTCAGGTCTGTGGTTGCTGAAGGTTGGGTGGCTGTGGCAATTTCTTAAAATAAGACAATAAAGTTTGCCACATCAATGGACTCTTCCTTTCATGAAAGATTTATCTGTAGCATGTGATGCTGTTTGATACACCTTTTACCCGGAGTAGAACTTCTTTCAAAACTCAAGTCAGTCTTCTCAACCCCTGTTGCTGCTTTGTCAACTAGGTTTATGTAATGTTTTATAACTTTTATTTTCATTTCATCAATCTTCATGGCATCTTCAGCAGGAGTAGATTTCATCTCAAAAATTCACTCTCTTTGCTCATTTGTAAGAAGCAACTCCTTATCCGTTTAAGTTTGATCATGAGATTGCAGCAATTAAGTCACATCTTCAGGGTCCACTTCTGTTTCTAGTTCTCCTGTTAATTTCCACCATATCTGCAGTCACTTCCTCCCTGAAATCTTGAAACCCTCAAAGTCATCCATGAGGGCTGGAATCAACTTCTCGCAGTCTCATTGATGTTAATATTTTGAACCCCTCCTATGTATCATAAATGTTCAATGGCATATATAATGGTGACTTCTTGCCAGAAGATTTCTAATTTATTTTGCCCATATTCATCTGAGGAATCACTAAATATGGCAGCTATAACTTTACGAAATATATTTCTTAATTAATAAGACTGGAAAGTCAAAATGACACCTTGATCCATGGACTGCAGAATGAATGTTGTGTTAGCAGGCATGAAAACAAGATTAACCTCCTTGTACATCACCATCAGAACTCTTGGGTGTCTAGGCGCATTGTCAATGGGCAGTGATCTTTTAGAAGGAAAATTTTTTTCTCAGTAGTAAATCTCAACAGTGGCCTTAAAACATTTAGTAAACAATGCTATAAACAGATATACTGTCATCCAGGCTTTGTTGTTCCATTTATAGAGCACAGGCAGAGTAGATTTGGCACAATTCTTAAGGGCCCTAATATGTTCAGAATGGTAAATGAGCATTGGCTTCAGTGTAAAATCATCAGCTTCTATGGCGTCAAAATAGTCATTAGCCGCTGACAAGGGAGTTGGTCTAGTCTTTGAAGCTTTGAAGCCAGGCATTGTCTTCTCTCTAACTATGGAAGTCCTAGATGGCATCTTTCTCCAACAGAAGGTTGTTTTTTCTACATTTAAAATGAGTTGCTTAGCATGGCTACCTCCATTATTTATCTTAGCTAGGGCTAGGTCTTCCGGATAACTTGCTGTCACCTCTATATCAACACTTGCTGCTTCACCTTGAATTTTAAGTTATGGAGAGAGCTCCTGTTTATAAACATAACGAACCAACGTCTGCTAGCTTTAAAGTTTTCTCCTGCAGCTTCTTCACCCCTCTCAGCCTTCATAGAATTAAATAGTTAGGACCTTTCTCTAGATTAGGCTTTAACTTAGGGAAGGTTATGGCCGGTTTGATCTTCTCTCCTGACCATCAGACTTTCCCCATATTGGCAATAAAGCTGTTTCACTTTCTTATTATTCATGAGTTCACTGGAGTAGCAATTTTTAATTTCCTTGAAGAAGTTTTTCTGTTACTTGCACAACTTGGCTAATTGTTTGGTGTAAGAGGACTCGTTTTTGACCTATCTTGGCTTTTGACATGTCTTTCTCATTAAATTTAATCATTTTTATCTTTTGATTTAGGTGAAAGATGTGACTCTTTCATTTGAATACTTAGAGGCCACTGTAGGGTTAGTAAGTGGCCTAATTTTAATACTAATGTGTCTCACAGAATAAGGAGGACCAAGGAGAGGAAGAGAGATAGGGGGAATGGCCAGTGATTGGAGCAGTTAGAACACATAACATTTATTGATTAAGTTCTCTGCCTTATATGAGTGTGGTTCATGGTTCCTCAAAATAATTACAGTGGTAACATCAAAGATCACAGATCACAGCTTGAGGCAAAATAGGGAAACCCTGTCTCTACTAATAAAAATTAGCTAGAAAAGATGGTCTGTGTCTGCAGTCCCAGCCGCTCTGGAGGCCAAGGCAGGAGAATCACTTGAGCCTAGGAGTTTGAGCCTGCAGTGAGCTAGGATCGCACCACTGCACTCCAGCCTCGGTGACAGAGCAAGACCCTTTCTCAAAAAAAGAAAAGAAAAGAAAAAGACACTACTTCTCAAAACAGATATAATAATAATTAAAGAGTTTGGTATATTGTAAGAATTATCCAATTAAGACACAGAGACAAGAAGTGAGCACACGATGTTAGAAAAATGGCGCAAATAAACTTGCTTGATGGAGGGTTGCCATGAAACTTCCATTTGTAAAAAATGTAATATCTGTGGAGTGCAATAAAGTGAAGCACAATAAAACAAGGTATGCCTAGTACCATAAACTGAGTGGCTTACACGACGAACATTTATTTCTCACAGATCTGGAAGTTGGAAGTCCAAGATCAGGGTGCCAGCAGGGTTAGGTTCTTGGTGAGGCCCCTCATCCTGGCTTATGGACTTCTTTGCTGTGTCTTCATATGGCAGAAGGAGGGAGAGAAAGCTCTCTGGGGTCATTTTTATGAGAGCACTACTTCTATTCATGAGGGTTCCACTCTCATGACCTAATTATTTCCCCAAAGCTCCACACATTATATCGGGGGCTAGGATTTCAACATGTGCATTTGGGGGAGGAGCACAAACATTCAGCCCATAACATTCTACCCTTATCCCCTCAAAACTCATGCCTATTTCATGTACAAAATACATTCATTTCATCCCAACATCCCCAGACGTCTTAACTTGTTCCAGCTTCAATTCCTAAGTCTAAAATCCAGGGCATCACCTAAATATCAACTAAATCTGATTTGGGTGTCTCAAGGAATGATTTCTCTTGAGGAAAAATTCTTCTCCAGCTATGAACCAGTAAAACCAAACATGTTATATGCTTCCAAAACACAATGATGGGACAGGCACAGGAAACACATTCCCATTTCAAAAGACAAAAATGGGGAAGAAGGAAAGGGTGACGAGTCCCATGCAAGTCCAAAACCTATTAAGGCAAACTCTGTTAAGATTTTAAGGCTGGAGAATAATCATCTTTAGCTCTATAGTCAGCCCTCCAGACCCACTGGGTCAGCAATCCCACCTTTTGGCCCCACCGAGGTAGCAGTCCTGTCCCCATGGTTCTACCTGGCAGGGAATGAGCCTCCACGGCTTTGGACAGAGATCTTATTGCCTATTGAAAACAAGGCAATGACCCCTCATTTTGAAAGCAGGGAGGCAGCCCCGATAATTTCTGAATCACTTTTGCCCTCATTCTTTTCTTGAAAAACAGGCTATGTTCATAGCCAAATATCTCTATGGTCACATCCTATAAAATTCAAGAAGTCTGATGCCTTCCTTCATTTCTTTCCTTCTCTTTCTCTTTTAGTTCAGATTGGCAGTTGCTTTGCTGGGGTAGCTAATTAAATCCATGGTTCACACCCATGCTAATCTCCATACTGAATAGTCTCTTGGCCGTATCTACAGTACTGTCTTGTGAACATGGTTTCTCATTTTTTGCCATATGGATAAGCTGAGGATCTTCTAAATCTCTCAGTTCTAGTTCCTTTTTGCTTAATAATTCTGTCTTCAAGTCACTTTTCTCTTCTTACATTTTACTATAAGCAGTCAGGAGGAATCAACTCACTGCCTAAACACTTTGCTTAGAAATCTTCTCAGCTAAATATCCTATTTCATTGCTTGCGAATTCTGCCTTCCATGAGGCACTAGAACATGAACACAATTTAGGCAAGTTCTTTGCTGCTTTACAAGAAAGCTCACTTATTTTTCATTGCTTAATAACATACTCCTCATTTTCAGCTGAGACCTTATCAGAATGGCCATTTTTACTATCTGTGTATCTACCCACACTCTGTACACGATTATTTGTTTATTCTCTAATAAGATGGAAGCTTCCTCTACATCTCTCCTTTTTCCTTCCTGAGCCCTCAACAGAACTGCCTTTAAAAATCCCTTTATGACCATCTCGGTTTCTTCAAGCAAGCACTTCAGAATTCTTCCAGCCTCTACTTATTACCCAATTCCCAAGTCATTTTCACATTTGTAGGTGTTTGTTAAAATAGCACCTCACTTCTCAGTACCAGTGTCTGTATTAGTCAGGATTCTCCCTCCAGAGAAACAGAACCAATAGGAGATTATATATCCATACAAAATGAGGAATTGGCTGTATTAGTCCATTTTCGTGCTTCTAATAAAGACATACCTGAAACTGGGCAATTTACAATGGAGTTTTAATGGACTCACAATTCCATGTAACTGGGGAGGCCTCACAATCATGGTAGAAGGCAAAGGCATATCTCACATGGCAGCAGACAAGAGAAGAGAATGAGAGCCAAGCAAAAGGGGTTTCTCTTTATAAAATTATTAGATCTCATGACACTTACTATTCACTACCATGAGAACAGTATAGTGGAGACGGCTCCCGTGATTCAATATCTCCCACTGGGTCCCTCCCACAACTTGAAAGAATTATGGGAGCTACAATTCAGGATGAGATTTGGGTGGGAATATAGCCAAACCATATCATTGACTTATGAGATTATAGAGGTTGAAAAGTCCCATGATCTGCCATTTGCAGTTAGGGACCCAGGAAAGCCAGTGATGTTATTCCAGTTTGAGTCCAAAGGCCTGAGAACTAGAGGAGCCAATGGTGTAAATCTCAGTCCAAGGGCAGAAGAAGACCAATATCCCAGCTCAAGCAGGCAGGTAAGAAGGGGACAAATCCTATCCTACTCAATTTTTGTTCTATTTAGACCCTTAGCTAATTGGATAATGTTCAACCACATTGAGGGGGCCATCTGTTTTACTGATTTCACCAATTCAAATGTGAATCTCATTTGGGAAGACCCTCACACACTTACCCAGAAATTATATTTCACCTGGGCACCATGTGGCCCAGTCAAGGTGACATGTAAAATTAACCATCACAGGCTGGTATAAGTGGAGGGTGCCACCTGGAATGTGCTGTTTTATAATAATGACAAGCTTAGCCCCTGTAACCACATGTAGGATAATATTCACCTGGGATAATCTTTACTGTTTTTGTTCATGGAGATTAATTCCATTGATTCTATTGCAGGAATAACCACCTAGAATTACAGACTGGGAGAGCCTAAAGATCTTCAGAGCTCTAATCTTCTTATACTTTCCCTTTGCAGACAGGAAAACTTAGGCTCCAGGAGGTTTGGTAATCTGCTTAAGGTATCAGAGCTATTTAATTCCAGAGCCAAAACAAGAACTCAAATCTTCAAGTTTATTTTCTATGATTGTTCTCTATAATTTTTTCCATAAGATGACCTTTTAAAGAAAGTGGTTATCTCAGCATTGCCCAACAACAGAAAACTTTAAATTTCTTTTTTCAATGATGAAAGAAAACATTGCAAAACATGATTACTTTTTCTACTTGAGTATTCCATTATTGTCTAAATTTAGTACTTGATAGCAGCTTAGGGATCTTCAATCTCTTCTATACAAAATAAGTAATGTTATATTTTATACTCATAAATAATTATGTGAAACACTAACAGTAATAGCATAATATTTCTAAGAATTCCTATAAGTATGGCAATATATATGACTTGCATAAATTCTCAATCTATTTTAAATAATGGCTTTGCATTTACTGTGAATATTTATATTTTAATAGTTTCAATCTTATGTTAAAAAACACATTATCATATCTTAAAATATAAAGCTAATGAAACATATAAGGAAATATCTCTCCTCCAGAAAAATTTTGCAATTCAAGATAGTCCGTGTATGTGTGCACGCACGCACACACACACACTCACACACACACATCCTTTAGTTCCCTGATAAAGAATATTCATGAGTCAGGAAGTCTGTTTTTGCCAGAAAATAAAGCGCTCTTTTAAAACTTTCATACTGCTTTATCAGAACTCCTTGACATTTTAGTAATGTCTAAAATGGCCAAATCTACAGTATTTTGAAATCTTGATGTAGGTCATGATGCCATGTGCTCTGCTCTTCTTCAGGATTCCCTACAACACCATTAGCAGCTTAATGCAAGGTCAGAGAACAAGGATATTGTTACTAACAAAAGCATATTACGGGCTTTATTTTTTTCCCTGTGATAAGGAAGTTTTGCAATAGCTAGGTCAGCCTATACTTCTGATTTTGAGATTCAATTTGGAAAATTCCAACAAATACTTATGATATCCCAAAGAATAATTGAGAGTTGTGTAAACTTCATGGATTATTGTCCCTTCAGAACAGGAATTCTACATATTCTTACAGAATATGTAAGAAAATAGCATATAGATGTAATGACCATTGGAAACTATATTAATCCACATTGTATCTATGAAATTTCATTCTGGGAAACATCAGATATCTATGGTTTGGGTGATTCAGGAAAATAATAACTTAAAAGTTTATACTTTCTGATTTTTACAGTGTTCCCAGGGTCACACAGATAGAAAGAGGGATAGGATTCAGGTCTATGACACTGAATCTATGTTCTCTTCAGCAATGCTAACTCTGATAATGTGATGACTAGGATGAAGATCTGGAAAGATCAAGAAACCCCTGAGGAACTACTTTTGGAAAAGTACATCAGCAGAAAAATTTGGCTACAGAGAGAGTTTTAACAGTTCTTCAAATCCAGTACACATTTAAACTAGATATGGACATTGAAACTCTGCATTACTGAGATCAAAATATCGCAAGAGCCCCCAAGTTGGCAAAAGTTATTGCAGCAAGTGTGACAGTGAATCATACAATTAAAGTACAGAAATTGAACATGTCTGGTTGTTATTGTCTTTGATAGGTTAGCTCTAAGGGATACCTGCTGTGAACTGAATTGTGTACCCCAAAATTCATATGTTGAAACCATACCTCAGCAATATATTTGGACATAGAGCTTTTAGGAACTACTTAAGGTTAAATGAAGTCATAAGATATGGTTCTAATCTGATAAATTAGTAGCTTTATTAGAATAAAGAGAGGGATCTCTCCACAATCATACACTAAGGTAAGGCCATGTAAACACACAGTGAATAGATATGCATCAGTAAGCCAGGAAGAGAGCTCTCATGAGAACCCAACCATGCTGGCACCTTGATCTTAGACATGCAAACTTCCAGAATGGTGCGAAAACAAATATCTATTATTTAAGCCATTCAATCCATGGCATTTTGTTATGGCAGCCCAAGCAGAGAAAGACCTCCCCAGCATGCCATATATAGGGAGACTGGAGTGTTGAAGCAAGGTTTGCATTATGTGCAGTACAGTATCCCCAGAGTTAGCGAGCAGGATTGTGATGGTTAATATTAAGTGTCAACTTGATTGGATTGAAGGTTGCAAAGTATTGTTTCTGGGTGTATCTGGGTGTTTCTGGGTGTTGCCAGAGGAGATTAACATTTGAGTCAGTGGACTGAGAGAGGAAGACCCACCTCAGGAAAACCCACCCTTAATGTGGGTGGGCATCATTCAATTGGTTACCAGCACAACTAGAAAAAGCAGGCAGAAGAAGGTGGAAGAAGCTGACTTGCAGAGTCTTCCAGCCTTCATCTTTCTCCTGTGCTAGATGTTTCCTGCCCTCAAACATCAGACTCAAGTTCTTCAGCTTTTGGACTCTTGGCCTTACACTAGTGGTATGGCAGGGGTTCTCTGGCCTTCAGCTACAGACTGAAAACTGTACTGTCAGCTTCCCTGCTTTTGAGGTTTTGGCTGGCTTCCTGGCTTCTCAGCCTGCAGACAGCCTATTGTGGGACTTGAACTTGGGATTGTGTGAGTCAATTATCCTAACAACAACAACAAAAAATAAAACTTGGCCAATACAAGGGTTTACAAGAGGCCAAATTTCAAAATCCAAGGAAATTTTGACACTGCACATCAGAGTCACTGACTAAGCAGTACTGAACCAGTATTTAGCATAGTAAGTAAACTAGGTTAATTTCCTTCTACAAATAGCAAGATTTTAATTAAGTTGCTTAACTCCTTCATTCTAACTTGGGTACTTTATGAATCCTACAGCAGAGATAATAATGCCTTTATCACATAGTTGTTATGAGGATGAAATGATTAGATATTAAATGATTAGTAGTTGGCACAGTGTCTGGCATATGCTCACATATCAGTGAATTGGTAACTACATACAGCTGCCAAAGTTAGAGAATGTGAAATCTGAACTGCATTCGTTTATTCATACTCCAAATATTTATTGCTTACTTTTTGCCAGGCAAGATTTTAGGTGCTGAAGATACAGCAGTAAGCAAAACAGAAAAACGAATAAAAATTTTTAAAACCCTATCTTCATGGAGCTTACATACTGGAGTTATGAGGGTAATAACAAATCCAGGAGTTGGCAGGCTCCGAACTATGTACCATATCCTAAAAGGAAACTCATAAAGTCCTTGACTGGGAGTGGCTAGCTATATGGAAAAAGAGACAAAGAAAATGTATGCTGTCAAATAGCTTGTCAAATATATGATATTACTGTTTTTCTTTTTTTTTTCAAAAGTGCATGAAGGGCTCTTGTTTGACATGGCATTTTGTTAAAAGCTACTTGTCACCCTTCTTTTTTTTTTTTTNTTTTTCTAACCCTCTCAACCCAGCTTTCCCAACTCCAGGAAGAACCAGGAAGAGAAGCTATAACCCTTATTTTCTAAAAGCCTTTCTTCTCTCTCATCTTTCCCCTTTAAAAAGAAGGGCTTTTAGGGACATGGTTGAATCTGGAAACCATCATTCTCAGCAAACTGACACAAGAACAGAAAACCAAACACCACATGTTCTCACTCATAGGCGGGTGTTGAACAATTAGAACAGGTGGACACAGAGAAGGGAGTATCACACACTGCAGTCAGTTGGAGGGGGTTAGGGGAGGGACAGCAGGGTGTGGAGACGGTGGGGAGAAATAACCTGGGGAGAAATACCAGATATGGGTGATGGGGGGATGAAGGCAGCAAGCCACCTTGCCATGTATGTGCCTATGCAACAATCCTGCATGATCTGCACATGCACCCCAGAACCTAAAGTACAATAAAAAAATTTTTTAAAAAAGAAGGGCTTTACATGAAGCCAGCTTCCTTAGGCTAAACAAAAATATACCTTGATCTGTCCATTGCCCTGTAATGTTTTGTTTACTCTCCTGAAACTCATCTCTGAAAGATTTCAGCCTAACACAAAAGCAAACAGGTTTTAAAACACTTTAGAGAATTAAAACTTCATAATATCACACTTCCGAAAGGAGCCCTGTCCAACCGCACACTGCTTTTCTTAACTTTTGTGGAAGCCTGTCTAGGGCAGCTCTGGGAACCTTCTGGTGTTGCTATGTGTGTGTTTTCCCTTGTCGCCATTCATCTTTCCTTCTGGATTCAGAAGGCAAGTTAAAGTAGTGAACTTTTGCTGCATAAATAGAGAGTATGTTTTGCTTTATTTTGTCGTCATTTATTATGTACTTTGTGACGTTTGTAATTATTTTCTAACCCATGTGCAGGGCTGATTAGTAAATGGATTTGGTTATGAATAATAAACCAGCTTTCACATCTAAAAATTCATTCACCAAAAGAGGTGTCTGTAGTGAGAATGTGACAAAACAAGTTGTTCTTTTGTTTCTTTAGAAATATCTCTTATTTTCCTTTATTATTTTGGGGCCACCTTTGTTCATGTATATAGAATCCAGTCAGAGCAGCTAAGGGAAGCACTGTTATAAGTTGCCGATCATTGTATGCTTAAATAAAGCAAAGCCAAAAAATGTTAAGAGTAAGTCTTTTTGCAAAATATCAATGAATAAGCAATTGTGGTAAATAAATAACCACTAGAAACAATGCTGAAAGCAAACTGGACTTATTCCAAAAAATTTTCATGTTCAGACAAAGTTTTGAATTTCTTTTCCTCTTCACATATAAATGCGTAAATATACTACTTTTTCTCAGCTATGAAAAAATATTCTTATTTCAGTAAATTTCCTTCTTCTCAGTTTACCATATGGATCATGGAGAAAGTATGAGAAAGTATAATTTTACAGAATTTGTTGCTTTTATTGCACATTTATAAATTTATAGTACCAAATAAATGTAGCCTTTCAAATAACAAACTCTTATGAAAGGAAATTCTTCTTTCATAAGTAGAACACCTCTCACAGGACTAAGTTTTTTGTTAGTAAGACAAATTCCAGAAATTGATTTCAGAATAAAAACCTCAGTGTTTTTATTCTTGTGAAACCAATCAAGTGCTGACAAAGAGTGCTATAATCTGCCACCATATTTTAAAAATAAGGCACATTTAAGAATGTTCTTTATTGCCTTTTGGGAGTCGGATATTGCTAACCTTAGCCACACTACCATAGAAGATACTTTGCATTAGCAGGAGCAGAGTGGTTAGATTCATTTGAACCCCACCTACATATCACATACACATTAAAAAATATCAAACCTTTAGGAACACTGGAGTGATTACCATACCATGGCATTATGTTCCCATAGGTTTAAGTCTGAAATATACTGAATTTCAAAGATGAAAAGGTATGGCTATCATAATATATATTTCCATCGTTCTTCATATCATTTATTTCCTATAAAATTGCAACCCATGTCAAAAGGCCTATTTCAAAGGTTATTCTTGTAGATACATAAAATGTAGAATTATTTTGATGCATACTTGCCTCCTTGAATCTGGATGTTAAAATGTGTGATACTTCCCATTCAAACTATGGTAGAATCACATTACAATTCTGAGGAAAGGAGAGGGAAATGGAATAGGAAAATACAAACTAATTTTCAAGCCCTGGTGAAAGGACTAAGATTGTGAAGGAAATGCAGGTTGCACAGATGACTGAAAACAGGAAATGGGTAGGGAGTTTGTTGCTAAAATGCAGAGCAGAAGAGGGCTTAAGAGTGGGATTCCCAAGTTTAGCTTCAGAATTGGCTGGGGAGCAGACCAGTTCTTGGGAGTGACTCGTATCTAAGCTAAGACCACAGGAAAGACTTGGTAATAGGATATAAAAATAGATTTATACCCTAGAGCCTTTCTCTATGCTTTTTAGAACACCTATACTGCATATGTTGAGCAATTATACCTTGTCTTGTTTTGGGGAAGATAACGTGGAGTGAAGAAGTAGATTTTTTTAAAAAAACCATTTATCCTGAATAGGCATTCAGTAAATGCTTTGTTGCCAATCTGAGTCCATTTCCAGCCGCAGCCCCGAGGAGTAGAGTGAATGATATCTATACCTGCAGGTAAGCATGCATGTAGATATAATGCTTGTAGTAAATGAAAAGCAAAATTCGTTCCTTCAAAAATGTTAGCTTGGCTCTGATTAAGGATAAAAATAAAAAACGATAGGTTTCTGCAAATGATACAAGTAACTTTTTCTTACAAGGTACCCATTTATATTTTCGACAGCATTTGTCTTTCTTGAGAAAGTCCTTCATTCAAGGACCACATTGCAACCGTGGATCATTTATGTATAACTTGGTAGATGATAGACATTTGAAATTACTGTGACAGGTGTGTTTACATCGTTTCTGCTGATCTGAGAAAAAGTGCATTGCCAGAAAAGAGTGTGGAGAACTCAAATTCCTCAGAATCAATTTGAAGCAGTCTTTTGAAATAAGAATTGCTATAAAGAAGCAATTTGGAAAGGGGTGGAGGTAGGGAGAATGATTCTTGAGATGAAAATACAGTTCAGTAAAATAAATTTATTGTTTGATGGGGACTGCATATACACTGTGCTTTAATTTATTCATCATTATCATTGCCTTGAAATTGTTTTTTGTTACCATTCATATGATTGCCTCAGTAGGCCCAGAAGAGAGCCAATAAAAATAATTCCATGTGTGTTACTAGTGAAATATTTCATTATACTTTAAGATAAGAAATAAGAGTATGCTAAAGAGAAAAAGGAACACCAAAAGCTGAAGACTAAAAAATACAGAGAAAGAATGTCTTTTACATAGAATGGCCCATTAGTGCTAGCACTAATCTATAAAACCAGTAGCAGTTATAAGTAATTTATGTGGGAATAAGAATTGTTTTTATGTTACTTTTGCTGTGGACAACAACATTGCGTAAGCCCATTGTATTTTTAATCTTGACTTAAGAAAAGTACTGCTGTGGCAATTATTAAAATAAGAGTTCCACTTATCTTTGTGCAAGTTGCTTCTTCTCTTCCTCCTGTGTCCTCCCTCACATAGCTCCCCTGCCTAACTCCATCCCTCCTCCCCCTTAGCCAAAGGCATTTTTGAAATATAGAAACAGTTAGGTCATGCTGTTATTTGGGGTATTCTTAATAAATGCTTACTGTATTTCAGAGGTGGTCTGAGGAGGTAAGATAATGCAATTTCACTTTGATTACTTATTTGAATTTTGGATGCAAAGAACCCTGAACCAATTCCATGAATCTGTCATAATCATAATTTAGTTATCCACAGCTGCTTCATTAAAGTCTCTTGCAAAAGGATATTGATTATTCCACTTCTTATTATTTAATAACAATATTCATAAGATGCCCTGTTCTCCATCTTCATTTCCTTGACCCACTAATGGGTACTGGTTTCAAATTTTCTTTTCCAATCACAACATCCCCTTTAAAGTTATGTGATTACAGTGACACAGCAATATAAGGCAACACCTTCAGCTGCTTCAGCTGTTATATATTGGATTTCAAAAATTATTTCTGCCCTTTCAATACACCTTTGCTGTTACCATTAGAAGTCTGTATCTATAACTCAAATCCTAGTGTGGCATTCCGGAGCTTAACATCCTTCGATGCTCCTATTATCTACTTTGTACTTTTCTTTATAGAGATAGGTGGTATGAGAAAGGTCTTAAACCAAAATGAGAAATTTGTTCTAGCTAAATGAAATAACCAAATGGGAACATTAATGTTATCACATACTGACGTAGGTAAGTTATTTTTAAGAAAAGCCAAAATAGACAAATCGGACCTAATTAAGCTCCAGAGCTTCTGTACAGCCAAAGAAACAATCATTAGAGTGAACCGGCAACCAACAGAATGGGAAAAATTTTTTGCAATCTGCCTATCTGACAAAGGGCTAATATCCAGAATCTACAAAGAACTAAAACAGATTTACAAGAAAAAAACAAACAAACCCATCCAAAAGTAGGCAAAGGATATGAACAGACACTTCACAAAAAAAAAGACATATATGAGGCCAACAAATATATGAAAATATGCTCATCATCACTGATCATTAGAGAAATGCAAATCAAAACCACATTGAAATACAACCTCACACCAGTCAGAATGGCAATCATTAAAAAATCTGGAGACAACAGATGCTGGAGAGGATGTGGAGAAATAGGAACACTTTTTCACTGTTGGTGGGCATGTAAACTAGTTCAACCATTGTGGAAGACCATGTGGTGCTTCCTCAAGGGCCTAGAAATAGAAATTCCATTTGACCCAGCAATCCCATTACTGGGTATATACCCAAAGGATTATACATTGTTCTACTATAAAGACACATGCACATGTATGTTCACTGCAGCACTGTTTACCATAGCAAAGACCTAGAACCAACCCAAATGTCCATCAACGATAAACTAGACAAGGAAAATGTGGCACATATACACCATGGAATACTATGCAGCCATAAAAAATGATGAGTTGGTATCCTTTTTAGGGACATGGATGAATCTGAAAAACATCTTTCTCAGCAAACTGACACAAGAACAGAAAATCGAACACAGCATGTTCTCACTCACAGGCGTGTGTTGAACAATGAGAACACATGGACACAGGGAGGGGAGCATCACACATTGGGGTCTGTTGGGGGGGGGCCAAGGGAGGGACAGCGGGGTCATGGGGAGGTCAGGGAGGGCTAACACAGGGAGAAATGCTAGATGTAGGTAACAGGGGGATGGAGGCAGGAAACCACATTGCCATGTGTGTGCCTATGCAACAATCCTGCATGATCTGCACATGTATCCCAGAACCTAAAGTACAATTAAAAAAATATGTGGTGATATTTGACAGTTTGTATTATTGCCAAAAAGAAAAAAGAAACCCATTCATCATATATAAACTTCTCACTTAAATGATTCACTAATCTTTTTAACAAAGTTTTTTTGAGAATATTCTAAGCACTGGTCTAAACGATAGAGATGTAACCGTAAAAAGATAGACATGGTCTTAGTACTTATGCTGCTTATACTCTGTTGGGGGTACAGGCCAGTAAAGAGGCAATCACATCACTCTGTGACAGGGACTTTGGTTGGAGAGAACAGAGTTGTAAGGATCTAGAGAAAGGACACCTGGAAAAAGAATCAGCAGAGAAATCTTCCTGAGGAAAGTGACATCCAAGCTGAGACTGAAGAGGAGAAATTAGCCAGGCTGATTGGGATAGTGATCCAGGCAGAGGAGCAAAGCGCAATGTATTTAAGGCATTGGAAGAAGCTCTGGATGAATGGATGGGTCAGGCAGGGTGGAGTGGGGACGGATGAAGTTGGGGAGCAATTAGGACCCCAGTCATGCAAGGTCTGGGGGAAGGGAAGTTTTGGGGGAGCCAGAGAGGTCTTTGAAGTGTTGATTTCAGGTGGCTGTAGGTATCCAAGCAAGGTTTTCAATACCCAGAGCCTGCATTGACAATAAACAAACCATTTGATTTTATTTTTGTTTTTTGAGACAGTCTCGCTCTATCACCCAGGCTGGAGTGCAGTGGCGCCATCTCAGCTCACTGCAACCTCTGCCTCTTGGGTTCAAGCCATTCTCCTGCCTCAGCCTCCCAAATCGCTGGGACTGCAGGTGCCTGCCACCATGCGCAGCTAATTTTTGTGTTTTTAGTAGAGGTTTTGCCATGTTGCCAAGGCTGGTTTTGGACTCCTGATCTCAGATGGTCCACCCACCTCGGTCTCCCCAAGCGCTGGGATTACAGGCATGAACCACCGCAGCCCACCAGCTTTTGATTTTGAAATTTATAATTTGGTAGCTACATTTAATTAAGAGGTAGCTAAATTTCTTGAGATTCCTTGGCTAGTTTATTAGAAATTTCTTTGATTTACTTCATATTACTAATTTATAATTGACTTAATTCTACATCTGTAGCTCCCTTTATCAACAATTTTTAGAATATAAAAATGAGCAGTTACTTAACTCATCAATAAAATGTTTTATGTGCTTAAAAATATTTTATTGATGTGTTAAGTAATTACTCATTTTTAATTTCTTTGTACTTTTTTCAACTATAAGTTGACATAATTTAAAATGTTGTGGCTTGCCATAAGAAGTACAAAATTGAGAATATAAAATTGATTGTAGCATTATATTAGAAGAGTTTATTCTGTGGAAGTTTAATTCCCCATGCTTGTCAAAAGTTGTTAAAACATTGCTAGTCTTTTTTGAATATAAAATGTGGGCAGACATGTACTAATATATCAAAAAATGACACTTTGTCAAAGAAGGCTTTCATGGAAGAATGTTCTGAATAAAATGTTTTCTTTTAAAAAGAATCCGACCTGTTTAACATTCCAAAGCAAACAGAAAAGAACACAAAATGCCTGAACTTACTGCCAGTCACAACAGTTAGTTTCATTTACCCTTTAATGCTTTTTTTAATATTCTAAAAATTGCTCCTCAAAAGAATTAACAGTTTTATTCCATGATAACTCTGGCTTGAAGTAAAATAAAAGTAACTCTGACCCTCGTCAAAATAGATTCTTTTCAGGCTTACTAGCACTTCTAATAGTATGATGATAATATAGTTGGCTATGTCCACCGTCAGTCTCAATGTAATTATATGTGAAGCAACAATTCCCTTATCTATTAGGAACACTTGCTTCGGTTAACTGCATTTTACTGTCTGGCAGATGAAATACAGAATTAAAATTTCAAACTATTTCTCAAAGTTTTTTCCCCAGAGTCATTTTAAAATTTTTTAGCCTAGGGGAAGATGGTAGCTCAAAAGAATGGGAAACCAGATGGCATTTAAAGGCTTTAGCAAGATTTACCAAGCAGATGTGCTTGTATTCTTGCTATTCTACCTATTCTTGCTCCTCAAACTGGTCCTCTCTGGATAATTGCTTTGCCATTATTCCAATCCTTTAAACCTTCTCAGGATGTCCAGAGTTAAAATACTGTTTGATAGTTGAAATGTTAAATTGAAAATCAATAGATAATTGGCTTTGATTACTACCTAATACTGTCTTATCTAAATAGGTGGGATATTTGTATGTGTTACTCATACTTTTTGCAGAAGACACACTGAAGCCTAGCTCTTGAGTGGGGATATCGTTCATTGGAAGAAACAGAAACAGATGGCAGTTGTGGTAATTGAAATATAGCATAGCTTAAAGGCATCCTGGAATGCCACCTAATAATTCTAGTGTAAAAAGGAAAGAAATATTCTGCACAACTTACTTGATGTGTAAGCTGAGTCTGATTTTACAGCCTTATAGCCTGCTCACAATTATAATGCCCCAAGGGTTATTGGTGGTGTTTAAGGTAGAGATTGTGCAAGGTTTGGAGCTAATGTCAGAGAATGGTGGCAACAAATCTCCCCAACTATAGAGGTTTGTTGGAGAATAGAAAGCCCAGGTTTTAATAAAATATTAGAAAATTCTGCAAATATTAATATTTGTATGAAAGCACACTAAGACTTGTGACAACAGATTTTAATTACTAATAGTCAAGCCAAATGTGTTACTTTTACCTTTTCATTAATTTACACTATTACTGCAAGGGAGAACTATTTTGTTGTTATTTGTGGTGGCGGGGGTTGTGAGCATCTCACAATTGGGAATGCCTTCTTAGTCCTCTGAGATGGGAGCTGAAGACAGTGAGGGGCAGCACTGTGAATTGAGGTTTTGAGTCTTGCCTCTATAACTTACAAATTATACGTATGAATTATGTATGTCCCTTAGTCTCTCCAAGCCTCACTTCATTCATCTGTAAAAATGGGCTAAATCCAACTTTATTAGGCATTTAGTTCAGTGCCTAATACATATTCAGCACCTAAAAAATGGTAGTAATCATCATTAACAGACAAATGCGTACAGCTTAATAGATTTTTCCACCAAGCACACTAAGGATTGTAGGGCATTCATGGATATCACTTTTTACTGCACCAGGAAAAACCTTCCAGATAGATATGGGAATGTTTCAGAATATCCTCTGAATCTATAGACCAGGAAACATTGTTGTGCATCACTATCCACCGTTTAAACTGTTAGTTTAAATACAAGTTAAAAGCAGAAGATTTTTTTGCAAACATTTTCTGATCACATTTATTGGACTAACTCATAAGAAATCTTATCACACTGATTGTTACACACTTACAAGTCATTTGCTAAAACCAGTGTTCTCTCCTAAATGTATTAAGGCAACAATTAATTTCTAAAACTTACATTGCTTTAAGGTTTAAACAATCACATCTTTAACTATTAACTATTATTTCCTGGAAGGTTAAAGAATATATCCTATGTGCAAAGGAAATGTCAAGGACATATCAATATTTGATTTCATTACACATTAGCTAACCCAGAGACCCTGCAGTCCTACCTAGTATAAACAGCTCCCTAGGAATCTACAGCTGAAACCAACAAAAGATGCAGATTGATCCTGCTATATTTTAATATTAAAATTTTACAGTACTTTTTGAACTATTTTATAAATTAATTAATTTCAAAATGGATGAGGCAGTAACATTGAACTTTAATTATGTTTAAATTAAATATAAGCATTTAAAATAACCATTTTAATTAAATACAAGGTGCAGGCAGCTAATCATTAAAAGTGGAATTGGTAACTTGAGATTTATCATTCTGAACCCACTTGTACCACATTTCTAATGAGTTCTTTCCTCTACTTAAATGAAGGACTAAATTTATTTCCCCAATGTGGCAGCTAGTAAAAGATAACCCTTTCTCAGGTCATGGTTGTCAATTTGATGTTGAATCAGAGTAAAGAAATCTGTTTTGCTATACTCACTTTGATCCAAAACAGCGTTTACTATTTGCTAATTCATTTCCAACTTACAGTACTTTAGTTCTACAAACACCTAAGAAAAGCCCCTCTAACTGAAATTGCATTTACTACTGCAACAGAAAAGAGTTATATTTTGTAAAGGAAATTGATCCTTTGTATAGAGGAGACTCTGAGGAATAAAATCTAAATAATTTTGAGATTAAATTTTTAAAATTATATTACAACTTCAAGAATGAAGAATGACACTCAAAAAAGTTCATTTTATAAATTATGGATATATACACTCTATATATTTGTAACAATATACATACAAATACATACATGTGAACTTGTATGTTTTTTTTAAAACCATCAGCTAGTTTTTCTAGTGCAATGTAATTATCATTTAGCATAAACTCTGACACTTAATAAATGTTTGTTAAGTAAGTGAATAAATGATAAGTGATAAATTTTATAGAATGTCTTTCAAGTGCTCTCTTTCAAAATCATTTTTTGCTAGATCTTACCTTCTACTTTAACCTTCTCCATTGAAAGTGCTGTAAAGCTGAAGTGCATCTCCTTACAGCTTTGAAGGTTGTATGTTTTTCTCTTATCTGTTGCTTTCCTGTATTCTGGAATTAGTACAAATGCTAAGAATCTAAAAGAGAGCAGAACCTCTGGTGACTGAAAGGGCAATTCAAAGGCAAGTTTGCATGTTTTGTTCCTTGAACTAAATACCTGGAACTACTGATTGCCACATTTTTCTTCTGTTGTAAAAACTGAACCAATTGAAGGTACTACCTGTAAGAGACAAGCTCCACAGCATAATGAATGTTAAGTGCCCTCTTGAGTTTAGCATTTTAATTTGCTATAATTATAATGATTTCTGTTTATTTGAAAACTTTGGAAATAATTCTAGTTTATCAAACAAATTGAGGAACAGAGTAGTTGTTATGTTTCATACTGAGGTCAGCTTGCTTGTGAATATGCCAAGAAGTTCTCACAAGCAATAGAGCCAGTTTTCTGGGCATGACTGATAGGTGCCATGTTCTAAAATAGCTGAATATGCTTGTTTCTACTCACTCTCTGATTTCTCTAGCACTATGCGGCAGTATTGGGGTTGTGAGGTGAAAAACTGACAAGAATTCAACTGGAAGAAATTGGAAATAATTTATGAAAATATATTAATCAGAGAGGAGACACAATAGACTCAGTAGCGGGCTATTGGCCAAGTGTATAAATTTTTAAGAACTTTTCCTTTACTTGAAAGAGGCGTGTGTGTGTGTGTGTGTGTGTGTGTGTGCACTTTGTACCCTAAATATATTTGCATAAAACATATCCAAGTAAAAGATGGATTTCTGGGCCATTATAGACCAAAATAATCTTTTTGTCAACTGCAATTGGATGTATATTACTGAAATGATGCATTAGGATCCTATAATCTGTTTAGATATCACATACACTCTTAAGAGTAGCCTGAAATAGTAATTAAATATTACTTTTAAAAAAGAGCTTGGCATTGCAGTCTGTTTCATTTTTCTCATCTCTTTCTTTGTTTTTATCCTACTAATACAGCACTTTAGTTTTAGAGCCAAACATGTACTCTGCAGCTAGAGAATTAGAATTACTGGTAGCTTCAACTTAGGAAGAAGCAGTATCTGCATAATATATTCAAATAGTAGCAAAGGTAAGAATAATTGATATAAATAGTCATATGGCTATCAACAGGTCAGTCTGAAGATACACAATACATAACATTTTTAAGGAAAATAGCTTTAACCACTTTCACCTAAAATTCTCAGCAGCCAGATCAGAAACAAGGTTCTGCTATACAAATGCTATTTAAAAGTACATGTGGGTAGCTCCCCATTTCCTAGCCCATCTCTGATCAAGGGAAATTAGCAATTACATATGCCAGAGTTAAGCTCAAATATGACTTCTTTTTGGTTTTGTTTTGTTTTTTTAAGATGAAGTTTCACCATGATGGCCAGGCTGGTCTTGAACTCCTGACCTCTGGTGATCCACCCGCCTCAGCCTACCAAAGTGCTAGGATTACAGGCGTGAGCCACCGCACCCGGCTCTTCCTCTGCAAATTGTTCAACAAGGGACTGGAAATACCATAAAAAAAGAAAAAGAGGAAGAAATGTTCTTATCATTCACAATATACTACTTCTCACAGCAAATGTAACCACAGCTAGGAAAGAGCAGCAAAAGCAAACAAATGAAAGACTAATTGGAAAATCACTTTCCCTCTGTGTCCACCCCCAGGTGCTAACAAGCAGGGGACAAACCAGAAGGACAGCCAGTAGGTGAGGAGAGGCCATGGAATACCCACCAACAAGATAATCATCGCTGGAATAATAAGGAAGTGTCTGAATGTAGGTATGTTCACTGAAGACTTCTGCGCGCTCTCGCAATCCATTATCTGGCTTTCCCTACTTTTATTCATGTTATATGCCTACCATCTCATCACTCACAACCACTCAGAACCCCCCTGGTGGCCCTCCAGCAGGAGGTCTTTCTCCTCTCTTGAGCTTTTAAAACCCTGTACAAAATCACTTTAAACTGACTCCTGCTCAGTGTTCCCCATATAGAAACCTTCCTCATCACTAAAATGGATTCTTTTGTTAAAGTTTTTTTATTTATTTTCTTGTGTGTGTGTCATTTTGTGTGTGTGTGTGTTTTTGTCAAGCTGCAGTTATCATGAAACTGATTATTTCCTAAATACAGAGATCCTTTGTCTTTGTTGTCCCTATTATCTGAAATATCTTTCCCAACTACTCTTTGATGGTTTTAGGTCTGTTTACTGTTAAAAGCCAAAGTCAAGGTCAACCTACAAACCAACAATCTTGCTGATTTCCTCATCCCCATTATTTCCTTTCTTCCAAACTTCTGTAGAACTTGTTGTATGCCTCCTCTGACATTTGTTTGACAAGTTCTACCGTGCTTTTTATCCATATGTGAATATATCCTGTGTCCTTGGTGTAACAACTATTTCTTTCTGGAAAAGACAGGATCTGTTGTGTTGTGGTACATCAGAATCCAAGAAGGGGGAAAACAAGCATGTCACTAGCTGCTGTGACCGAGTGAGGCAGCGCAGGGCAATAACTCAAAGCATAGACTCTGGAGCTAGACTGCCTGCGTTTGAGATCCTGCTCAGCAAATTACTAGCTGGGTGATCTTGGCAAGGGTTCTTGTTAAAAACTGTTTATGCCTTAATATCTCTAAACTATGGATAATAATACTATGCATCTCATTGGGCTATGATTAAATTAGTTGATTAGAAAAGTGTCTAACACATATTAAACACTCAAAATTATTACCCACTTACTACTGTGTCTATTGTAACATTCCATCTGAATTAATTTTCTCCATAAAGCTATAAAATATATGCCATTGATCCCATTCTCAAAACAGGAACACTATGTCCTTGCCTAAAAATACCAAAGGAAGCAGAATCAGAACTAAAGTGTCTACTGTTAAACCCTAGGCTGTATCATTCTGAACATTGCCTCACACACATGTACACAGTGACCAGTTACTATTGATAACAATAGAATTTATTCTTCTCCAGCCATGCACGGTGGCATGTGCCTGTAGTCCCAGCTGCTCAGGAGACTTGAGACAGGAGAATGAGTTGAGCCCAGGAGTTTGAGGCCGAAGTGAGCTGTGATTACATTGCTACACTTCAGCGTGGGTGACAGAGCGATATTCTATCTCAAGAAGAAAAACATTATTCTCTTCTGTTCTTACAGTTTTAAACTAAAGTATGCTGAGATTTCACTGATTTGTATTTAAAAATATTCATAAGATGAAATGGTTTCACTTAACTGTAAATACCTTTTTTTTAGTGGACTAATTCAAATAGGATGGAGTCATTACTACTTTTTTTTGGTCTCAGAGGCTAAAATGCAACTCAATAAGTATTTATGTTCAGAGGCATTGAATGAAAAGGAAGGAGAAAAACCAAATGGTCATTCCTACCCTAGGGTATTTTAAATCTAGGTGACTCAGTAATGGAAACACTGCAGAAACACTGAACACAATTTAACCTCACATTCCTAGGTTCACTATGAGATTTGTCCTTTTACTGTCTCTCCCTCACCCTGTGTAATGGTGCAGGTTGGATACAGTATCATTGTCTACAAAAAAATAACGTTTTGGGATTTCGTGGAATATGCCATTTAAAAGTAGACTATACAATTTTTATGAAGTAGTTTTAAAATTACTTGATTCTATTTGAAATTATTTTGGAGAATTTACAAAGACCTTGGTTAAATGGAGCATGCCAGCCACTCTTGGAATCTCTTTATTGTCTAGAAAATCATTAAGTCATGTTCTTGTCACTTGCAAAATTCCTTGGCTGCTGCTATTTCTTTGTGCATCTGAAGTACTGAGCACTGTGCTTGGATGTGGCAGATGACTGATAAATCCTTAGATAACTGGTAAATATTTTACCACCCTACTGATGCATCAAGTGTACCATGCCCTCCAGCCCAACACCAAATTCCAGAGTAGTTTCATAGACTCTGAGTAGACCTAAGGAAACTACCTTTAGGTAAAGCATAGCCAAGAGTAGGGATTAGAAGGATGAGCAGTTTTGAACACTTAAACTTATTCTAGGTTTTTTACTTTATTATTTTTATTTATTATTTTTTTTAAATATTTTTAGAGACAAGGTCTTGCTGTATTACCCAGATGGATCTTGAACTCCTGTCCTCAAGGGATCTTCCTGCCTCAGCCTCCTTAGTAGCATGATCATAGGCAGGAGTCAGTGCGTGCCTGGCTTCGGCGTTTAACTTTACATAAATAACTCTATGAAGTAGGCATTATTGTCGCCATTTACCAAGGAGGAAGCTAAAATCCAGAGAGTTTAACTAATACATTTAAAAATCACACAGCTGGTGAGAAAGAATTTCTGCTGCAAGTCTAATCCAAAGACCAAACAAATGATGTAGCAGTCATGGGGGTGAAGTGAGTGCTAGATTTAGCGTTCTGAGGCAGGTGCTGTGTTCTGATGCTGATGTCAAGTTGCCTCAGGCATATTATGGAACTTCCTCATGCCTCAGTTTTCTCATCTCACATGACATTACTATGAAGATCAAGATATTTTATTTGTGATATAGCTTTGAAATGATCAGAGGTACTATAAGCATTAATTATAATTGTGAGTTTGGTAAATATAAACATTGACACAATTAAAACATTCCCAAAGGATTTCAAAACCCTGGCAGGCGATGGGGAGGAGGTGGAAGTAACAAGATGAAACAAGGGCCAAAGATGTAGAAATCCCATGCCCATGCAGGGATTCTGGGAGCAAATCTAGACAAGGTTGCCCCTAGTGGTCTATCACTGATGCTGACCCAGTGCTGCGTAGTTCTCAGTTACTAAGCAGCAATTACCCTTATAATATGTTAGATCACGTTTTAAAATGTAGGTATAATGGCCATAAACACTAAACCAAGGACTGGACATAGGACAAAACATTAAACATCAGAACTGTTGCATATGGAACACTGTACCTTGTATAAGGAATGGTTGTATGGCAAGCTTTTTATTTGTAGCATTAAGAGTAATACTATCCATCTATACATGGTTTTAAAAGTACATCTACACCTCCCAGTGTCCCTGAAACACCCCAGGTACCTCAATGGGATACAGCCTGGTGCTTCTTGGAACAATCTCTTTAACAGTTTTTCAAAGGAATTAATGACACTTCAAGTTATGGCTGATCACTGGTTTTGACCTTGTAGATGTTGAAGGGAAGTAAATGTATTTGATGAGTTATTAATCACATGCTTCAGTTATTATGATAGTAAAAACAGCTCAGTCTTTTAAAACTGTGAGGTGCTTTCTGTTTCTTAGCACTTAATTGCATTCCTACTGAGTTTAGATAATGTCATTAATCTCAGCATGTGACATAGTATATTTATTTAATTAAGAAAGTTACCCACATTTCTTTCTATCCCTTTGTTTATACTTATGTAAGCTTATTTCAGAACTACTAGAGTTTTTTTAAGAATTGTATTTTAACCCAAATGAGAACAGGCAACTTAACTGATACTTTAGATGATATTTTAGAAGTCAAAAAGAAGTTAAGAAATCAGTTTTAAATGTCCTTTGTCAAAGCCTGCCTAGAGGAGGCCTTTGCTTCCAAGATATATTGCTGAGATGGAGAATCTATGATCAATTGCTCAATTTCATCTGGCCAATTTCAACTGTCAAGTATTTCTAAAAATATAGGCCTATGACAATAACACATTGGACTTTTTTCATAGCCTCCTTAGTATTTGCAGTTTATCATTATTGTTAATTATTAAGCATTTTGTTGGCAGAATGGGTTGCCAGAATAATGATCACAGTTACACAGCAACAAATGACTAATTTGGGGGTACAGTTCTCAGTTACAAAGATATTCCATAAACTGTAGGTCACTATACAAATAGTATTTATAGGAATAATTTTTATAATACCAAATTGTGTTTTTCTGTAAGATAGTGAAGCATAATAGAGAAAAAAATTCCTACATATTTTACTTGAAAAGTATTCATGAGCATGAGTTCTTCAATACATAACAGGATGTCTGTAAGAAGAATTATGAGAATTATAATAATATCTCCTCTTAATAAAGTACCTGCTCTATGCCAGACACTTCAAAATAGATCATTCTTAGTCTTCAGAACATTACTGCAAGAAGATTTTTTTATCTTCTTATACAGCTGAGAAAACTGAAGCTATGATAGGTTAATAAGTAGATTGATAAACTAAAAAATTGTACAACTACAATTCAAACCCAGATCTTTCAGACTCCTCTGCCCACGCTCTTTAACTATAAGAGAGCTAGGAGGTAAGGAGTAAAAAAGAAAAACTCTCAAACAGAAACAATGATCGATTAATTAATTAATTAGTTAATTAATAGTAGCTACCATTTATTAACATGCCAGGTACTAGGTTAAGTGCCTTAGGGACCTTAAGTTTATTATCCTAGTAAACAGCTCAACAGGGTTCATTCATCTCATATTTTTCAAATAAATTAGAAATTAATATTCTTATTTGCCTTATGAGAAGTTTAAGGTTCAAAGCCATTAAGTAACTGACACAAGATGACACACCTAGTGAAGAGCAGATTTAAGTTACCAATTCAGGTCTTGCCAAGTTCTAAAAATCCATATTCTTTCTATTAAAGAATATTATATGCTAAAACATATGTCCTAGTTATACAGTAAAGACTCTGGAGTACTACGTAATTACCTTTTTTTCTTTTAACTTATTCTTCGGATTATTTCAGTTTATTTAAAACTTACTGAACTTTATGATATTAAAGAGCTTTCAATTAGTATTAGTTTGACAAATGTTTACTAATTTGTGTTTATTCTAATGCTGTCCATGCTTCCCGAGTCAGATTGTTACATTACAAATCTCATGTGCTCAGCTTGTATTTCGTAGTCTACACTTTCACTAAGAACTTAAAAATGAAAGACAATTTATTAAACTCAGGAAAACTGCCTCATATATGTAAATTGCTGCTCTGAAATACCACAAGTTACAAACGCATCTGAACAGTTTTCATCCTAATCATATAAGATGCCTAGAACAGCACTTTGCATTCATTCATTAAACAAGTGTCCACTGATAGCCAACCATTTTTATAACATTGTGCTGGGGACACTGGCAGACAATAATTCAAAACCCCCTACCTTCAAAGAACTTTACAAATTAATTAAGGAGAAAAGGCAGGGTAACCATTAAGTAACAAAAGCCAAAATTACATAATATTGCAACTGTGAAATAAATCATGCTTAAAAAAAGAAAAAGAGAGAAAGTGTTCCAACTTCATGGCTGGAGGTGCTGACTATGGGTTGAAGTTGTCAAAAGGACTCCAGGAAGAAGGTAACAATCAGCAGAGAGGATGGACAGCACTGACCAGGCAGATGTATGTAGTGGAGGTGGCCAAGAAGCAAATTCATTTATTGTTCCGAAGGTTTGTGCAGGGGAACTGGAGAAGACTGGAAAAGGAGGTGAGGCCAGACAGCCAAAGGCTTTGATTTTAGCTAAAGACTCAGGCCTTTGGCCTCCAGGTGATTGGGAGTCATTGTACATTTTTGAGCAGGGGGTGACATTATTAAAGCAGTGCTTTAAAAAAGATTAATCTGGCAGGACTAGGCAGGATGGATTGGTGGAGAAAGAACAGGAGCAAAGAAACTACTGCAATAATTCAGGTATCAGGTGACGAGGTTCTGGGCAGATGTGACAATAGGAACAGAAGGAAAGAAATAAATGTAAGAGATAGTTCAAAGGAAGACATGACAGAAGGTGATAACTAGATGTGGGAGGAGAACAGACAAAATACACTAATTTTAAATCCTATTTGGAAACTTTTATAGTTTACAAAGTGTATAGAGTTCATGAGACATTATATATAATATTCCTGGTCTGAGATGCCATTGGATCCAAGGAAGATGTTGCTTTTACTCGATGTAGCATTTCTTTTAGCAAAATCTAAAGGCAACTCCTGCATTTTAAGAGATAATAAATTCTATTATAAAAATTACTGAGAGAATAATTTTATCTTTATGTCACAATAACAATAATAATAACTGCAGTTACAGGATGTCAGTGTAATTAGATGAAAATTCAGCTAAACAATGATGTTTCATTTACCTCCAAAATTCCATTTTATTAATTTAGCTGTTGTTATATTTTCTAACAAATTGATTTTTTAAAATTGTGAATTGATTAAGTCTAGATTGGATTATTTTCACAAATATGTTAATATGATTTCCCAGTAACTTGGGGATTTTTGTATCTTCATTGTAGGAATAATTCCACTGTCTTCAAAATGTCTTTGTAGAATAATTATCTTACTTTCCAGATGGAAAAATGGAGCCATAGAGAAAGTGATTTAATGATTTATCCAAAGTAGTATGGGAGGTCAAGAATCTCTTCCTGTGGGTCCAGTGGACTATATTAATAGATAAAAAAGATTAGAAAGCAAGAAATATTATTTTTGATTGCTTATACTTAGTGAAAATATTGAGTGCCAGGCAATGCAACCTTCATCCCTAACACACACACACACCATTGCATTACTATGATATGTATATCAGTTGCTTCAGAAAGTAAGTGTCATTTTAGAATTACTTACATTCTGTTTTTAATGCATCAAGTAAAACATATTGTGGCTTCTAATATTAATTCATTCCCCACTTAGCATTGTTAAAAATATTTGTGATCTAGTGTAGAGCAAAACATATTGTTATCCATTTTCCCCAGCTTTGATGTAAAAGCATTCTTCAGTTGTTTCCTAAGGAGAAATGTTGTCAAAGTTTGATGGTAATTTATGTTGTCAGTCCATTAAGTTGATTTTATGGCAGCCAACACAACTATTGTCCATTTATGAGAAACCCGAGGACCACTCTAGGTCTCCATGAAGGCCGTTTGATACCTGCCCTCTCATATGGCTGACCTTGAGGGGAGTTGAGTTTGGTAATTTATGGCAAATACCATCTAGGAAGACCCATTTGCAAGATTCACTGTCATTTAGTGCTAAATGATCATTGCTGAGTCCAGAGACAATCTGAGCTCCTGACAGAGCAATCCCATAAAAAATATTGCCTACCCACCCAGGTGTCCTTTCCAATTATCTGGAGTAGAAATTAATACTTTTAAAAGCTGCTAGTTTTTGAAAGGTTATTACAATTTATTCCAGCGGTTTCTTTTGCACATTATGATGAATTAGTTTATTACGCCATTATTTTCCATGTCAGCTTTTTAGAAGATTGAACCATAATGTTGAAACATTAGTGTGAATGGCAAACATACTATTTTACAGCTGAGTAATATATTTCTTTGAGAAAAATGTGCTTAGTTTTTAATAACAGGTAATTTTATGTTTATGTTCCCTAATGCTGTTGTCAGATATTATTTATTTCTTTTTGGTAAGAACTAGAGAAACTTCTTTTAAAATGTTAATGGTGCATTAGACATATTTTAGAGTCATAGTAAGAATATATTACTGAAAAATAAAAAATATGAATTGTAAGTGTTTTTCCCTGAAAGCTAGTATCTTCTAAGGTTTTCTTGACACTGATTTAATATATGCTTACTTCCATGGAGAATCATACTTCTGTCTCAATGTTTTCTCTAAATGTAGTTGGGGGAGGAGGAATCTCTAATTCATTTTTCTGAGATATCAAGTTTTTTTAATGAAACTTCTTTATCTTAAATGACTGGCTTCATATGTCATTTGGAAGTACTTTGTAAAATAATATAAATTAGGACTTTGATAGAGATGTTTTTTAGTCGTTCTCCATTGAAGTAGGATACTGGGAAAGTATTAGTAATTTCCTATTTAGCCGAGTATTAAGAATAATCATTGTGTTAACAAAGATTGATTAGAAGTATTCTAAAGGGTGCCCTACATAGTATCTTCATTCCTATAACAAATGCATGCCTATTGCATGCCAGGCATCGTACAACTGTGTGGAGCTGAGACACATCTGTAACAACATTCTAGAAATGCAATCTTTCTATTCCCATTACAATTACTTTTATCCCTACAGTTCTTAAAAATGTAATGCAGCTTTAAAAAATTCTGAATCTTGTGTAAACTGAGCATGTAAGCAAATTCCGTAACACTTCAGAAGTTTTACATTTGCTACCTCCAATCCAGCAAGTATTTGCCAAAGGAAATACTGATTTTTGTTTTCTCGTCAAACACATTTGTTTCTTTAGCAAATGTTTGCAGTATTGAAGTATTTGTTTGTATTGATATGACTGGAACAAATATTAGTTTTAGCAGAATTAAAATTCAAAGCATTTCATAAATTTTTCCCGTTGTGCCAGAAAAAAAAAAATGATAATGAGTTCCAAGGTTTATTTTCTAATTTTTATTGAAATCTAACATATATACAGAAAAATGTATACATTGTAAGTCTGTAGCTCCCTGGATTTTCACAAGCTGAGCCCATCTGTGTAACTAGAATTTGTATCAAGAAACAGAAATCACCAGTATCCAACAAACACTTCCGTGTCCCCTTCCAGTTGTCACCTTCCAACCCTGGTAACCAATCTCCTGACTCATGACACTATAGATTAGATTATCCTGTTTTTATGAACTCGATATAAACATAGTCATAACTTTTGCTTGGGATAATGTTTTCGGCATTTATTTACTTGGTTGTATGTACTTATACTTTGTTCCCATTGCTGCATAGTATATTCCATTGTTTAAATATATTTTACTTACCCAGCCTACTATTGATGATCACTACCTTGATTCTAGTTTGGGGTTATTGCAAAAAAAAAAAAAAAAATGCTACTGTGAGCATTATTATACGTGACTTTTGGCAAAATATGAAGGCATATCTGTTGGGTCTCTTCTGAGAAGTGGAATAGATGGGCCACAGAATAGACAGAGGTTCAGCTTCCATAGATATGGCCAACCTGTTTGCATGAGTACTGGTAGTCTAGCAGTTACTATTTTCCTTTGGAATTCAGGCTTAAACACAACTGGTTAGAACTGGGTAAATGATTTTTAGGTTTCTGTCAGGCCTAGAATTCTGTAATTCAGTACTTGTTTACAGTGGAGAGCGCTGGCATAGATTTCAACAAAAGGTAGATAATGAGAATCTGCTATTTGGTTTTCTACTATATTTCTCTATTTGCATTTGCGTCTGGATTTGACTATTAATAAACCTGAGAAGTCACATTTTATGGTAAATAAATGAAACTACAGTATTGAATGCAGAAGAGCTGGAAAATTTTTTGGTTTCACATGCTTTCCTGTAATACAGAAACTTTTTTTTTGCTAAGCTGGTGGTAATAACTAGCTAAATGCAATTTCTTCTCTTCGGGGTTCCTAGTTATTCTCATTGAAGCAGAGCAGGAATTGTGTGTATGCATCCTTTGTGGTATTTTGCAAAGAACAAGTCCTCAATACATTTTGGTTGAACATTATTTATCCACTTTGTCAAATGGTTTTTTATGGGCTTTGGGGATTGCATAGAATCCTAGCTCTGCCAACTGACTTTTGCCAAATGCTTTATCTCCCTTAGTCTCATTTTATATGTTATATGCAGAAAATAATAGTCCCTGCCTCCCAGATCACTGTGAGAACAAAATGACATAGCACACATGATTCATTTCACACGTTAATAATAATAAAGTCTACACGTGATAAATAGTAAGTGTTGGGTGGTGTTATAGTTGATTTTCAATTTTAAGATGAGTAGTCTTTCAACCTCTAACTAAGATATTAAAAATTCTGCTGCTCAGAATTTATGGGTAGACAGACATGCTATACAATCAACTAGAATTTGGCAATTAGATTTTATTATTTCTTTTATTAATATTTCCACAGATATTTATTAGTACCTTATACAAGCTGTGCACTATGTAAGACACAGGGATTCCCAAAAATAGTTCAGACACTGTCCGCAGACATCCAAAACTGTAGAGGCTTGCAAGTCCATAGACAGTTAGAGTGCCATGGGACCAGGCATGAAGGGAGGATCCAGAAGCTATGGGTTTGCGCAGGTGAGGTGCTACTTCACTTCAGGAAGGTTTCCTGGAAGAAGTGACAGCTCCATTGATAGCTGACAGATGCAAAGTAGTTAACCAGGTTAGGGAGGAGTAAGGAATGTACAGAAACAAGAATGCAACAGGCAGAAGAGGCAGCATTAGAGGACAGGAAGATTTCAAGAAAGCCTGAAGCTTAGAAGCCTAGGTATGCGAGGTGAGGTGGGGAGGAAAAGTGTCAGAAAGAAAGGCATAATGCTAAAAAAGCAAGCATTATGGTTTTATAAACTGGACTCTTGGACTCTGGAGTTTATCCTGAGGTTAATTAGAAGCCACTGATGGTTTCATTATTTTTAAATTTGTAAATTAAGGTATGATTGGCAAATAAAAATTTTATATATTTATGGTCTGTGTAATATTTTGATACATGTATAGATTGCAAAATGATTAAATCAAGCTGATTAACATATCACCTCACATACTTATCATTTATTGTTATGAGAACATTTAAGATCTACTTTCTTAGCAATTTTTGAGTATATAGTATACTGTTATTAACCATAGTCACCATGCTGTGCAATAAATCTCCCAAACTTGTTTCTCCTATCTAACTAAAACTTTGTACCATTTGACCAACGTCTTTCCATTCTCCTGCAACTCCCAGCCCCTGGCAACAACCATTATCCTCTCAGACAAGCCATTAAATGGATTTGAATTTGAGTATCTTGATCATATTTGTGTATTAGGAAGAACATCATTGGTACAAAGTAAAGAATGAATTGGATGGTAATGAGACAGGAGGCAGGAAGACCAGTTAAGAGGCTGGGGCAGTAAACAGAGTAGAAGGTTACAGTGATCTGAATTCAGGTCTCAGCAGTGGGAACAGGGAGAAGAGGATGAGTAGAAAGTAGAAAGTATCTCACTTGGAAATCTAGCATGGCCCCTGTAATCCCAGCCTGGACAATGGGGTGGATAGTCATGGTAGTCATGGAAGGAAAGGGTGCCCAAGGAAGAGAAGGTGAGGAGTGGAAGACAATGCATTTCACTGGGGCATGTTAAGGTTGAAGTGCCTGTTATTATCTAAATGCGGACGACATGTAAGTGTTGAATAAATAGCTTTGAGTTCAGGTGAGAAAACTTTGATGAAGATGTCAATAACATGGTAATTCCAGCATCCTTGGACACAGGACAAGTTGCTTAAGCAGAGCTTGGAGTGAGAGGAGAAAGGCATAGAGCAGAGCCCTGAGGAAAAGCCATATTTAAGACAATAAGTGGAAGAAGAGGAACCTCAAAGGACACTGAGAAGGAGTAGCTACAGAGGTGGTAGGAAAATGTGAAGAGGTGGTTATCATGATGACCACTGAGATGAAATGTTTCTAGAAGAAGGGAATGAATGGTCAACAGTGCCAGATGCTGCCAAGATGTAAAATAAGTTGGACCTTGAGAAGTGTAACCACCAGATTTGCCAAAAAGAAGATCTGTGGAAACTCTGCTTAGAAGAGGCTGGCTTTGAGCAAACCAGGGTACAAATAATAACTGGAACCTCAGCTAAAAGTTGATGAAATTCCAGGTAAATGTGATTACTCAATTCAATAGCTTAAATAACTGTATATTTAAGATAGTTACACTACTCATTGTCTGTTAAATTTTAACTTAAGCACAAATACAAAATACATACCAGTTTTTATCACAATAGGTTTTCCATCAGTTTTGACATTTACCTTTGAATCATGCAAACATTCTTTAGAAAAATATGAATTTTATGCCCTAAACCAATTGTTAGAAATTTGCCTCTTGGTGAACCTCAGCTGAGGATTCTGAAGAACTAGGAATGAGGTGAGGGGAAAAACTCTCTTTGGAGAAATTCCTTTTGGAGATTTTTTGTTAAGTTTGGAAAGAATAGGATGTGGATACATAGTGTAGTAAAATTCCACATGGAAAGAAAGGTCCTGTCCTTGCATGTACATATATGCAGAGTGAAACTCAGAGAATAGACTCCTTGGAGGAAAAGTCAGTGATTCATTATTGTGAGTTAAGAGAGGACATGCTATAAATCACAAGCAGGAGAAACACAGTTCTGCTTTCTCTGCTCTGTTCCACTGTTGAAAATTAATTTTCCTCAGGATTTTTTTTTCCTGGTGGCTGTTATTTACAGTATCGTCCACCCAGACTAGCTTATTCATTCTGCAGGCAGTTCCTGTTGGTGCACCAAGGTAGAAGCCTAGCAAATTAGTTTAGGGGGTTGTAGGAACTCTGTGTGAAAGCACTGCTTCCATTTCAATCTGCAAATGTAGGATGTGTTTATTACCACATTTCACACCAAGCCCAAGCCTGGTCAGTATTTGACATTTGTGTTTAGAAAAGATTCGAAGGGATAGGGCTTGGGTAAATTTCCATTAAAAATATATGTATTATGTCACTCAGGTGTATGATATAATGGGTCCCTTCATGAACTCTGCATCTGCACAGAGTGGTTTTGTTGCTTCAAGGGTAGATGAGGTCAACATTATAATTATATCTGTTTTATAGAAAGGGAAAGTTGGACTCTGAGATATTAAGTAATTTGCCTAAGTACACATCTGGTAAGTAACAAGACCCAGATTCAAAACCATATTTTTTCACAACTGCCTGGTAAAACTAAAGAATTGTGTGCTTGTCTTTTTTCCTTTTCTTCTCTTTTTTCCAAGTTTTGAATAGAATCCATTGGCTTAACAGCAGACTAATACTTTTGTTTTCCAATTCTTCCATGGGCTTCACTTTACTCTCTATTCTTTTTCTTCTTTCCTCTTTATTTACATCCTATTATTTATATCTCTGCAGGTCACTTAAAATTGGTATTGGGATGAAGAAGATGACACTTTATTAAGCCACAAGATAATGTAGTCATTAACCAAATTTTGCATCATAATAAAATATGACATATAAGAAGGAGAGTTAAACGCATTAGCATTAAGCATGAGATATATTGTTCTACAAGATAATTAGCATAAATTGGTTCAACAAATATGTCTCAAGCACCTCCTACTCTTAGGGTGCCTCTCCATGCTGGGTCAATGGAAGAGCACAAAATGCACAGCCTGCCCACCCAGAGCGGACATTCCAGCTGGGGGTGGGTGGTGAAGGGGAGGCAGAGAGCAAGTGCACATGTAACCAGTACAATCGGGAAAGATAAGACAAAGTCAAGTGGATAGAGAATGCCCAGAGAATGGGAGGAAAGAGGCTGCCTTCCTATGTATGGCAGTCAAGGAAGACTTATCAGTGAGATGACATTTGACACAGGCCACAGGAAGCAAACTCTGCCCACATCTGCGTGAAGCTCATCCCAGGAAGGGGCAACATGACCAGAAAATGCCAGAGGCAGGAATTTGCTACATATTTATGTGCCCCTAATTCCGCCATCCCCCAAGCAAAGTGAGCAGATGAAGTGGGTGAGGGGAAGGGAGAATGGCAACAGACTAAATCAGATGTGATGGGGGGGCAGTAGTCTGACTTGTATGGCCTGGTACAAGCCCCTCAAGGATTTATTCAAATATAATAAGTCATAGTTACAATGAATATTGCTTTGATACATCTAATCCAAGTCTTTATTTTTAATTTTAAAAACAGTAGACATGGGGTCTTGCTACGTTGTTCAAGCTGGTTTCAAACCTCTGGGCTAAAGCAGTCCTGCCTCAGCCTCCACAATGCTGGGATTATAGGTGTGAGCCACCACACTCAGTCTCAATCCAAGTTTTACCACCTTGCTTCTCTTTTGGGTTCCTTTTTCAGCTCTAAATAGTGCCAGCTGGATTATTATTGAGCAGGATCAGAAAATAAGCATGCTTTCACCCCTGCCCTTCCCATTGAGGCAGGCAGCAATAATTGATCACAGATTTCTCTAGTCACACCACAAAAAGTTGGAGCTGGCCAAGAAATGAACCATTCCAGACATAGCCTTGAATACTCAGACATCTCCTTTCCCTTCTTACCTCTCCTTCATTAATAGACTACAGTCCCAAGAGCCAAGCCTCCAGCATCTGGATCTGCCTTTGCTTCTGCCCACTTGTCCAAGAATCAGGAACTAAAACTTCCTGCAGTCCTCTCTGCTCCCTAGGAAACCTCCTGTTGGCCCTGTGTGCATTCAGTCTCCCTGTGCCCCCTAGATAACTCTTCCCTGCTCATCATTGTCCAGTTGAAGGGGTGCAAACAGTAAAGAGCTGAAAGCAAAATAATCTTGGCCTTTCCGCACCTTGGTTTCTTCATCTGCAAAATGGTCCTCAGCATGCCCAGCCTGCAGGATTGCTGTGAGTACTGAGATAGTAGCTATTAATAAGACGACTATAGCTGACACCACAAGAGTCCTTGATCTCTTCAGAGGAAAAGAGAGGAGAAAAGAAGGCCCCAGGAACTTGAAGCAGAAGAAACAGAGGTGAAAATTACTTACATTTTGTATTGGCCTGCTAGTTTCACCACACTGCCACTTCTAGCATACCTCACTGAGCACAGAAGAGCAAATGAATGAGATAAGATAGAAAATATGATAGTCCAGGACACAAATTTCATCTCTCCACCAATATGGTAGGATGGGAGTCTGCCCTGCTGAGAAAATGAATATGAAGATGAGTATGAAACAAACCTTGCCATGGAGAGGACAGGATTTTTCAGCAGGTGGGTGGGAAAAAGGAGTAGATCACTGCAAATGTAGAAACAGGCCATATATAAAATTAGGAAATATAATGGAATTCCAATAGAATGAGTAAATATTTCCACTTATACCTATTGTTATTTAATGGGGATTACTGGGCATTATTCTGGACATAACTACTGGGCATATTATTTAATGGGGATGACTGGAGGAGGGCTGACCCAGGTTTGGGACCTAGCAATCCCACACCACCATGGAACATACAAAAGGGTATATCCCAGCTGTTGGTACTTTAAGGAAGTCTAAACCCGGAGGCAGAGCCCAGGATCCAAACAGCAGCACTGCCCATATTAACACTACCATAAGCATCAGGCAGCAAAGGGATGTTTCAGTGAACAAGTTAAATACTGCAAATGTTAATATTCAAGTAGATATGTAAAGCCTCAACCATTGGCTAGGGATCAGAGGCAAGACTTCAACTCCTTGTAGAGTCAAGAAGGATGTGAGGGCTGAGAGAAAGACTAGGACTAGTACAAAGCAAAATAAAGAGCATGAAAATTATTAAGCAGATCCACACGCAGATTCAGTTAACAAAACTGGGAGCCAATAATTCAAGACAAGGAATATTTGTAATAACAGCTCAGGGCACAGGCCAAAGCATCTAGCAGCAAAGGCTTCATGGTGCTGAGCTCCCACATCCCTCCCCGGGGAGACAGGGACTGACTGCTCAAGGGGCAGGCCACTTGGATTGCGCCTACCCTGGGAGGTTGGACCACAGAAAGAGAAAATGTGTCAAGGCAGAGAACTGAGATAGCACTGGCCCCTCTAACTTGGCAAAATCCACTTTAGGCTCTGGAATTTCCTGAGCTGTAAGATGAAATTCTGAGAAGAAAGATGAGAAAAGTAAATCTGTAGAAAGTTGCTGGGAGGTTTCACACTCCTCCTTTTTAAAAAAAAAAAAAACAGTTTCTGCTTAGCTTAGGTCATAACAGAATTATTTCTAATTACCTAAAATTTCACCTCTACACTGGATTTCAGCAGGAAATGATACCCTCAAAAGCTTAAATTTCTGGAGTCAAAAATGTTAAAAGTTAAGAATGTAGGAGTGTTAATAGTTAATGAATTATTAGAGTTATACGTGCAGCGTAGATGTGTACACTGAGAGAAATGTGTGCTTGCAAGGAATGATTCTTTTTCTTTAAAAATAGAAAATGCATGCTAATGTTAAGAATAGAAACTGAAATTTGTTTTGAATAAGTTAAAACATAAATTTGAAATTGTCAGCATAAAATTAACCGAGCCACAAAGAATGGGAGATAAGATTATAGCTGAATCTATTAAACTAAAAATAATGACCTTAAAAACACTGGCACAAGAATTTATATTTTTCCATTTTAATTTATAGATTATGAAGTGTTGATATAATTTTCTACATTTTACATAATTTGGGTGTGTCTTATTTCAAAGAAGCTTTAAATATATTGGAATTTATTGGACAACTGCTAACTCAGAAGCAAGTGGTTGTCCATCTATCAGCTTCCAGAGAGAGGTTGTACTGGTTCATTTAGGCAACTGGAATACCATTTACCAGAAAGCTAATCAACAAGATGGCTAGTTACATTTATGAGTATTTCTTTTAGAGGCATTTAGTTTCAATCCCACAGATGGTAGCTGCAGTCCATTAGTTTCTGAGCCAAGCTTTTCAGTGTCCTATTGTACTTAGCAAGATTGCTATTGCAGCAACACAATTATTCCAAATTCAGCAAGAGTAAGCGGGCCTAAAACAAAGCTATGCCATAACAATTTAATCCCAGCTCACCTTCCCCTTTGCTAGATAAACAATCAAACACCTGCTGAATTCGGTTCCATATAATGAGAACATCTGAGCAACAAAGATCAAAGAACACTGACATTTGATCTTAAAGTAGAACCCCATTATTAAAAACAGATTTTTATTACATGGTGTCGGATAGCTATTTTGCAGGTCAGATCATGCTGGAACAGATAAACAATACCAAAAAATCTTAACTCAACATGATTAATTCGTAAGGCATGGGTCATTCCTTTGCCTTAGCATCAACATTTTTGAGAGCTTCATTCTATCAGAGTCAGCCATCTTTTGAATGACTTGAAAAAGTTATTTAAAATTTATAGGGGCAAGCAGATATGTGCCTTCGGGTTTTTATTTGTGCTTTTAAAAAAGCTGTAAAAATTCAAGGTGAAAAGAGATTAAGGATGTTTATCTTTCTAGTTACACTAGAATTCCCACTTTCAAGAGCAAGCAAAATAGTTCAAGCTTTGAAAATGTCCAAAACACAAGCTTTCCAATGTAATTCACATAAGACAACTGGACGATTCCTTCTGGGGCTTCTTTTCATACTTGTGAATAAATAAATATGAGCACAAATGAAAATGCTTTTTTTCAGGATTTTATTATAATTACTGAATACATCTCCTACACTCAGGCATTACCTCCTTCTCTGAATCTTTTTAAAAAATCATTGTGTGTATGCTGTAGAATGCAAATCCTCCTCTCCTCCCATCACACCCAGACAGTTTGTGAAACCTCATGTTCTTCATAAAACCTCTCTCAAATGAAAATGAAATAGGGCTTTCACCTTCAGTCCTTCATATAAAGGTCTAATTGAAACAGCTTTCCCCAGATTCTCTTCTCTGTAAAGGGCACTTGTACTATTTCTCATATATGAAGTAAATACTTATTTTGATGTATTTAGTCAAAAGGGCAGCTGGGTCTCTATACGTTTGCTTATGAGATTGCCTGTCTTAGGAAACTTTAAGAAATCAAACATTGAACAACAATCCTTTTGCACTGTGTGCTGCTGGAGCTTAATAGAGCTCAATGGTGTTTTTTATATTAGCGGTTGTGTGAACGTAGGCTATATAACATCTAGATCTGTGTGAATACCACAGTATGCACAAATAACAGTACAAATTAAAAACAAACTTGACAGGACATCCAAAGCCATTAATTGTACTGAAAGTGTTGTTAAATTAATTCCATTTATGTGACAGTATTGAGCAGAAGACTAGTTTTCAGTAAGAATATTTGCTGGTCATCAAGAAAAACATAATTAGTCATTCCTTACTCCCTATAGAATACAAATTCTTGTATTTATAACTAACACTAGCCAAAAATGCCAGAGTATCCTCCTAACATAAATAGCCTCACTTATCTTTTGGCTAAATGTTGATCTAACCAACAAAGGGAGCCTATTTTAAGCCTTTCTCTTCTTGATATGGGAGGATGCAGAATTACTACAATTTTGGACAGTATTTTAATTCATTCAGTACTACTTTTGAGTAGTTGATAAAAACTAAACTTTTGCATATGTGTATTACACTTTTTTCCATGTAATATCAGGGAGGTGATATACCCGAGATTTATGGAGGCAGAAAACCACATTGCCGTGTGTGTACCTATGCAACAATCCTGCATGATCTGCACATGTACCCCAGAGCCTAAAGTACAATTTAAAAAAAATTAACACTTAAAAAAAAAACTTCTGACCTAAGAATTTATAATGTCTAGAAAAATGATTTCATGGTACCTAGAACTGAAATTCCCTATTCAAATTATTCTAGAAGTAATGTTTATATTTTTTCTTATATCAAATCATTCTGAAATTATGATTTTATGCATTAAGATAACTTTTAATTGCTACAACAGAGATCAAAAGTGACAGAAACTTAACTCTAAAAGAAGTTTATTTCTCTGCCAGGCGCAGTGGCTCACACCTGTAATTCCAGCACTTTGGGAGGCCAAAGTGGGAGAGCACTTGAGGTCAGGAGTTCAAGACCAGCCTGGCCAACATGGTGAAACCCCATCTCTACTAAAAATACAAAAACTGGCCAGCCATGGTGGCACACACCTGTAGTCCCAGCTACTTGGAAGGCTGAGGCAGGAGGATCACCAGCCTGGGAGGCGGAGTTTGCAGTGAATTGAGATCATGCCACTGCACTCAAACCTGGGTGACATGGCGAGACTGTGAGACTTTCCTTCCACTGACCACCACCCACCCTGCCCCAAGAAAGGAAGTTTATTTCTCGCTGACCTAACAATTTGGAGTTAGTAGTCCACATTGGTAGCTTGGCTCTGCTCCATTAAGTTATTCTATGACCCAGGTTTCTTCTGTTTCAATCATTTTTGTCTTCGTGGTTGAAGCAAGGTCACTGCCATGCCAGTGTCCCTGTGCATGGAGGACCAGAAATGAAAGGCAAACAACTTTCTTTTAAGTGATGTGGAAGTTGCACACATCACTTCAGCTCACATTCTATCAGGAAGAATTCAGTCACATGGCCACATCTAGCTGCAAGGGAGGCTGGAAAATAGTCTGTGGCATCTTCATCTGAGTTCATACCCCAAATAGCCAAATAACTATGTACTTTTAAAAATCCCACTCAGTCTCTGCATCTAGCACAAAGTCATGTACTGACTTTTCCATCAAGAGCAGAGATAGCTCCTATGAATCTCCTAGGAATCTTAACTATTAATGTCTAAATAGTTAAGATTCCTGACTTTACCTACAGAGTCCCACGATCTAGTGTTGGTGTGGTAATAGGATAATGCAACAAAATCTCACATTCAGAAAAGAAAGAAAAGGAAACACATAGTAGTCCCTGGTCCATACCAGGGATGAGACTCTTGCTTAGTGTGTTAGGCCGTTCTTGCAATGCCATAAAGAAATACCCGCACAAACCACCATGACACGTGTATACCTACATAACAAACCTGCACGTTCTGAACATGTATCCCAGAACTTAACGTATAATTTAAAAGAAAAAAGAAAGAAAAACCTGCAATTGGGTAATTTATAAAGAAAAGAAGTTTAATTGGCTCACGGTTCTGCAGACACAAGCATGGCACTGACATAACTCAGCTTCCCGGGAGACCTCAGGGAGCTTTTACTCATGACAGAGGGTAAAGTGGGAGTAGGCATATCACATGGTGAAAGCAAGAGCGAGGGAATGGGGGAAGGTGCCATACAATTTTTTGTTTTTGTTTTGTTTTGTTTTTTATTTTGTTGTGTTTTTTTGTTTGTTTGTTTGTTTGTTTTTGAGACATAGTCTCAATCTTTGCCAGGCTGGAGTGTAGTGGCACGATCCCGGCTCACTGCAACTTTCATTTTTCGGTTTCAAGCAATTCTCCTGCCTCAGCCTCCTGAGTAGCTGGGACTACAGGCAGCCACCACCACAACCGTCTAATTCTTTGTATTTTTAGTAGAGACGGGGTTTCAACATGTTGGCCAGGATGGTCTCCATCTCTTGAAGTCGTGATCTGCCCGCCCCAGCCTCCCAAAGTGCTGGGATTATAGGCGTGAGCCACCGCACCCGGCCTTTGTTTTTATTTTTTGTTTTGTTTTGTTTTGTTTTTGAAATGGAATCTCACTCTGTCACCTAGGCTGGAGTGCAATGGTGTGATCTCTGTTCACTGCAACCTCTGCCTCCCAGGTTCAAGCAATTCTCTGCCTCAGCCTCCTGAGTAGCTGGGATTACAGGCGCCCACCACTGTACCCAACTAGTTTTTTGTGTTTTTAGTAGAGACAGGGTTTTGCCATGTTGGCCAGGCTGGTCTTGAACTATTGAGCTTGTGATCCACCTGCCTTGACCTCCCAAAGTGCTGGGATTACAGTCATGAGCCACCGCGCCTGGCCAATTCCATACACTTTTAAATGATCAAATCTCATGAAAATTCACCAAATCTTGCAAAGACAGCACCAAGCCATGAGGGATTCACCCCCATGATCCAAACATCTCCCACCAGGCCCCGGTTCCACTCAGTAATTACAATTCAGCACGAGATTTGGGCAGAAACAAATATACAAACAGTATCACGTAGGAACAGCCTCCCTGCCCTTCCAGGGGTTGATGCCCTTTGCTTAGACCCTGGTGGACATTCTTGGCCATTGGCCTCCATGGCCTCTGACTTTCCCCTTTGGAGGATCTTCCTTTCCTGTATTCTCCTTAGCCACATGTGAGGTGAGACAGAGAGAATACCCTCCTTTGAGAGCCTCATTTAGGGAATGAACAATTACAAGACTTTACAAGCCAGTCTTCTACTTTCTTTATATGATTCTCTCAAAACTTAGTCAATTTAGGTCAGTCAACTGTCTCTTCTGTAAGAGAAGAACAAAGTTGATTACCTTTAAAAAAAAAAAAAAAAAAAAAAAAACCTTTTATCCTCAGATAGAGAGCACAAATACAGAGACCCAAGCAATGATATCCAAACAGGCTTTCTTCTGAATAAAACAATTTTTTTAAAAAAAAAAAAAAAAAAAACTTATTCTTTGACAGTGCTCACAGATTTCTAGCGCAAATATCCTACTTAGCTGTCTTTGTGGCTGGTCATTAGGATAAAGCTCTCTACTCTCAAAGATTGCTTCTTGTAAAACTGTGGTTTATAGAAAAAGACAACTGGACTCTAATTTTTTTTTAATTTTAGTAGAAATGATAATGGTGATTTGATTTTATTTTAAAATCAGACTTTTTTTTCTATTAAAAATTATGAGTTTTGACCCATTTAGTTGGCCAGTATTGAATAACAATTCATTTCATTGCATTAGGAAGATGTACTTTCCTTTCAGCTGTCCATTGGTTTAAAGGTAATGAGACATCTCAAAGGTATCAACTCAATTAAGGTACTTACCACAAATTCTTTAAATTCAGCTCTGGTAGGTACAACACTACTGTCAGAAATTATCCTCTCAGAGCAGAGGGCTGTGGCTTGGGGGCAGATAACCATGTTCCTGCTGAGTGAAGAAGGCCCATGCCTTCCCACAGCATCCCCACATGAGAACTCCCTCCCCTGTGCAATTCCCATCAGCTCAAGACTCAACTCTTCACTTCTGTATCTGCTGTTTTTGTTTGCTTTGGTGTCCATCACCCTGCCTACTCCACATACCTGGCCCCTCTCATTGAACTTTTACAGTTTTGACATCTCTAATTTTTCATCCATGTAAGCTACCCTGGCCACTTTCTCCAGACTCCCTCCATCTAATCAGGCAGGCTTTGTGTCCCCATGTGAACATTCCTGTCATTCCTCTGATTTGGGGACCTGCCTTTCCAAACCCAGTGTTGTCATTTCATTTCAGCCTTGCCTTAAACCAGGGCTCAGATAAGCCAGGCTTAGGGCCTTAAACCAGGGCTCAGATGAGCCAGGCTTAGTGCTGGGACCACTGCAAATAACACCTGAGATGAAACTTAAAGCACGCTAGGCCATTTTGAGGAAGAAACTTCCATAATAAAGAAACTCTATTCCTGGAGAGATGATGAAATATCAATATGAGGTGTTTTGTTTTAGCAAGGCAGCCTTTAAGTTGCATGAGATAGGACTGGAATGCGCTAACAGAACCAACCTAGAAGTGCAAAGCCAAGCCTTGCGTCCAGGGCTTGTAGGAACGTAGAAAGATACCAGAACCTCGTTGGTATAAAAGGCATGAAGTCAGGTTCAAAGCCAAGATTCTCAAGGCAAACAATGAGGAATGCCAAGAAGTAAGGGTCAGGTCAGCGGCAAAAATCAACAGAGAGTGGAGGAACTGAAGTGAAGTTGGAGCACAAGTGAGAGTAATGAGCATCAGCTGAGATGTTTGAATGGCCTAGGCTCTGCAGGCACAGGTATGTCACTACCTGGCCAAGGCCCCCATGGTTCAGGTCCCGACTAACAGCAGAGCAATGAGCTGGGCAGACATAAACATTTACTCAATAGTTGTTACATGTCAGGCACTGCCACAGGAGCTATACAAAGGTTACTCATTTAATTCTAACAACAGTACTTTGTAGTAGGTGTCAACTCTTAGCCTTTTACAGATGAATAAACTGTAACATGGTTCAGATGACCTAGCTGGTAAGTCTCAGAGCTAAGATTAGTGCTCAATTCTACCTAATGCCAATGGCTTTGCCTTTTCTGTCCAGCAGGGGTTAAAGTATGTTTAAAACAATCTATAGATTTTTCAGGCCTGCTGCCGCCAGTTTCCATGTTTCTGCCTATGTCCTGTAGATACATTTATTTGAGGACTATCTTCTGGATAGAAGCTCATGTTTGGTCATACGGTAGGAACTTTTGGAGAGTTTAATTTTAGGCTGTGTGGGACCGTTATGCAACTTACCAAAGACAGTCCCGAAGCTGAAAGAGTTTACTTTCTTTATGATGTAACTAAAAATGTCTTTATCAGGCTTTGATTTTATCTGTGAAATTTCAACCTTTGAACAATTACTGGTGGGAAATCCAGTTAATAATGTGATTTCTTCATCCAAAGATGATGAGAGGTCTGCCAATGTTTGGGAATGCTTCATGCTTGCCTCTGTACAGTCCAAAACAGAATGAAATCTTTCAGCCTAAAAACAGGAAAGCAGCTCTCCTATATTCATCGGTCTGGTCAGGGGCAGCTCTGGGCCAGTCTGCCCAGGCTGCAGAGTAGAGTGGTGAACACAGTTGCCACTGGGAACTTTGGGAGTGCATTTACACTGCCTGCTGGCTTCCCACTCACCTAAAATCTCATACCCCTGTCAACATAAAAAATAGAGATGAATCTCTTAAGTCAAAATTGTTTTATTTGAGAATATTATACAAGAAGTAAGACTGGAATCTGGGACATATATACAGACCAGACTGGCCTCTGGAGTGTCCACAGAATAAAGGAAAAGGTTAGGGTTTATTGAGTTAAGTGGAGGTTATGTGTTGGTTTTGGAAGAAGCTTTATTGGTGCTGGCAGCAACAAGAGAGCTGGTAAGTTCTGACTGGCAAGTGTTTGTAGTTATTATGCAGGACTTGTAATCCTGGAGTTACAGTTAGGCCCTTGTAGTTTTACACTGGGCTTGTGAGACTGTGTCAGGCACGTGTTCTTGTGTAAGCTGCTAGCTGTCCTTATGCTGCAACCTGTCCTTGTGTGACCCACGTAGTAAGCTGCAGTTTGGAAAAATTTCTTCTGATAGTTTCTGTTATCAAGCAAATCATGCATGACATCCCTCCCTTCATGGCCCTCCTGGGCTCCATTTGCATGGGTTTGACACAAGTGACTCTTTTTTGAATCTTACAGCTTTCACACCCCAAACTCTAGTATTGGAATAGTAATGATACTGTATATCTAATCACCTCCTATTCTGCAATGGACATGCACAAGTTCCTAAGAGGAACACAAATCCAGAAAAGGAATTAGACGATGATTATATATAGTGATCTCCCAATGAACACGACATATGTGTTATTAACAATGATGATCATTATTACACCAGACATTTATGCAGTGCTTATTACGTGCCAGGCATTATTCTCATACTTTATGGATATTAACTCATTTAACCTTTACAACAGTCTCACAAAATAGGTATTATTATTCCAGTATTACAGATGAGAAAACCAATGCATAGAACAGCTAAGTAATTTGCCCAAGGCCACATGTCTAGTGAAAAAAAAACACTAAAATTATGCTTCCTGTTTGAAAGAACTGATGATGAGACAGATTTAATGAGTGACAAGTACTTTGGAATCAGTAAAGGGAAAAGAGAGAGCATGATAAACTAACACGTAGAACTTAGTCTAAGTTACCCCACTCTTCCCTGTAGCCACCTTCCACCACTTATAGCTCTTCTCCAAAAACCTGAACACTTTTCTCTGTGACTGTGTTTATGCAAATACAATTGCTGTGACACTAAGGTGGGAATTGGCAAGTGAGGCGAGAAGATAACTTTTACATAGTAGCAGTCCAGAAGAAATGACACCATTCTTCACAGGACTCCTCCCTTAAGCTTCCCTCTGCCCTATAACTGGATAGATATCCAGGAAAGCCTTGGTACAGGACTATTCTTTGTGTAGAGCTCATGAAGACTAGATTGGTTAAGGGCAATTATTTTAGATTCTTTTATGAGACTTTGAAATAGTTTTATTATACAGAATGCTTTCTGTAAATGGCATTTGCCTGTAAGAGGAAAAAGATGATTATATCTATTGGTGATATAATTATTCATCTTAACAAACATTTTTCAAAGATTATCACATTTAAATTCTGACTAGCTCACAAGGCTTGTGTTATCCTCACCCACCCGCGCAGTGACTGCTCCCTCGTTTCTCACAGCCACGCTTACCTCCCATGACTCGTGAGCCTGCCACGTGACCATATTCAGAGCTTCCACAAGAAATAGGCTTTTAATGAAAAAGACATAGAAGGTTGTTGACTTTCTGATGTTACTTTATTTTACTTATTCCTTTCATTGGTTTACCAATCCCAAACTGTAGACCTTGTTTGACTCAGGACTTTTTCTGTGTTTTAAATTACTTCATTACAATTGCACAGCTTCTACTAATGCATGTTCCTCATACCCCCTACCCCCATCTAAATTCTATACAGAGATGGGAAGTTGTTATCCTTGAAATAATCAGACAGTAATGCCCCAAGCAGAAAGGCTTAAGAAATAAGGATGATAAAAAAAGACAGTACACAAATGGGAAAATTAAAAGGTAGGACATTAGTTTGTGAGAGAAAAAAGAAAAATAAACTGGAAACCAAGAAATATCATGAATATTACAAACAACCAGCTGTAGGAAATGAGGAAAAAAATACGATATGGAACAGGAAGCAGGGAAGCATTTGTTTTATTCAAATAGATAAAGATCTGAGAGCCATTAGCATGGCAGGCCTGTATGCAAAATACACACACGCATGCATGCAACACACACACACACACACACACACACACACACACACACACACACAAACTATCATCTTAGATAGAACAGGAAGATGACAAAGTGGCAAGATGCAAGAACAGTGGCAGTCCTGAACCCATGTCTGCAGCACGGGAGCCAATGGGCACGAAGGGCGCACTCACCTTCTCAGCCTTGCCTTCCAAGCAGCCCCTACTGCCTTGTCACATTCCAACTGAGTTTCATGCATTTGGTATTGTACATACTGTTAAAATGAAAATTAAAGCTGTCATACTTGGGTGGCTCAGGCACATTTATAATTTATCACCTTCCTTTACAGTTAAAAAGAACAACCAGGGAAATGCAGCTTAGCTCTCCTCACAAACTCTCAGCACTGCATAAAGCATGCTTGAGCCTCATAGGACAGATATGCTGCACACATTTAGCATATTTATTTCTCCCCTTGTGGAACTTTTTCTTATCTCTCATATGCTTAGCTTTAAATATATTCAGAGGCTATAAATATTACATGGAATTTTGAGATCTAAAAAATAACTTCTTCATTGCTGATTTACTGATATGCTGAAGAACAAATTTAGTATCTGTATTTACATGACAAAAATTTTCAGTTAATACACTGGACTGTTTTTAGCCATCCGTGGCAATGCTGTGATTACATTTCAATTGTTGAGTGAAGGAAAGAAAAGGATCCAATTTAGAATGCACCCAGGTTTTTGGATACGTGGAGATTTGCTGAAGTTGGGGAGGCAGGAAGAGACACAGGTTTCCAGTGGTAAAGTTGATAAGTACATTTTAATGAGACATTGTTGCCAGCGATGTCCTCTTGATATTTAAAGTATGTATAACGCACTCATTTGCAAAATGCCATTTTGTTTCCCTCTGAATAAAATAATAGTTACTACTTATTGAGTACTTGATTTGTTACAGGCATTGTTTCTCACTCTATCTTATTTAATCCCTATAACAACCTTGTGGGCATATTTCTTCGGTTTGCATATGAGGAAACTGAAGCAGAAAGAAATTAAATGAACAAACAACTGGTAAATGCAAAGAACTGCCAGACTCCAAGATCTTGCCTTTGCCTCTGCCCTGTACTGCTTCCAATTTGAAAAATAACAAACTGGCCATTTTTGACAGGACAGTCACATTTCTCTCTGGTGTCTCAGTCTCAAAGCAGCCCTCTCTGCATTCCTCATTGTGTTCCTCTGTCCAGCATGCTCTTCTATGTGGCATTGGATCAGATCTGAACATGACACTAATGTCCTGTGTTGGATTCACAGCCAAGGTGAAGGTGGAAAAGAGTCAGCAAGGTCCAATGCTTTCTAAGTCTTTATTTGTTTTACAAATGATCTTAAAACATCATAACAAGCAAGAAGTGGGTGGACCTTAGAAAACTTCTAATTTATCTCAAACATCTTATGCATCTCAAATTTCAGCCAGTCACACACCACCTTCGTGATTTTGGCCAGATCTACCCACCACTTTGAAAATTATTTAATACATCATTTAAGTAAACTTTTTAACACTTTTTAAATGCATTTATGTTTTAAAAAATTATATCATTATTATAAATGGCAAGTCGGTATCACTTTTCATAAACTAAAGATAACCATTAAAAAGTACAAAAAATAACATTATGAAATTCTAGTCTAATATTGCCACAACTTTTTAAAATTGATAGCTAGTATATATTAGACATTATTTAAGAGGCGTAAAGGATACTGTGGCATCAAACTGTTTTGAGTTTTCCCCTTGAATAAATAGAAGATTAAAAAAGAAGTAGAAAATTACTCTTTCCCCAGGTAGTTCAGTGTTACTTAATGCCATGTCTGTGCATTACTTATAGTCATCTCTAACATCACCAGTGGTTTGTATTCATCACTTAGGAATATCTGGGGAATAGATACTCCCCTCATTA
>NW_016107384.1:786286-909950 GCF_001604975.1 Cebus imitator
TTTTTTTTTTTTTTTTTTTTTTTTTGACCTTTTGTTGCTAATGTCATTTGGAAGAGTTTAAAATTCTGAATTCTTCAGACCTTTCCAATCATTTTTCTCACCTACTTCAATCTCTTCAACCACAGTAGCCCAAGAGTGGTCATCATTAGGCTATTATGTTGATTATCCCAGATAGCCTAACTGTTCAACACCAAAACTCAGGGGTAGTTGGAAACTAAACACTCCTTCAGTCACTGCAGGGAGAACAAGGTAAGTGCACCTGAAAGGAGAGTGGGGAGAAGGTCAGGAGAGCAGGGCAAAGATAATCCTGTGGGACTCAATGGTGCTGCTCTCGGCAGAGTGCACTCCTGCTATAGAGTGAATGTTGTTTTCCCTTCAGTATTTTTATGTTGAAATCCTAACCCCAAGGTGATGACATTAGGTGGTGGGGCATTCTGAAGCCCTAATAAATGGGATTAGTAGCTTTATGAAAAGAGACCTGAGAGAGCTCCCTTGCCCCTTCCACGTGAGGATGCAGCAAGAAGATGCCTTCCATGAACCGGGAATCAAGTTCTTACCAGACACTGAATCTACCAATCCTACAAAACTAAGAAATATGTTGCTGTTGTTTATAAGCTACCCAGTCCATGGTATTTTGTTATAGCAGCTCACAGGGACTAAGACAACTCACCATTACTATCTTTGGTAGCGTTCACATTCCATTCCAAAAGCTGGAGCTTGAAGAAATGTTTCTGATAAATTACTACTCTGGATTTTTACCAGAAGAGCCATGTAGATGGGTTAGGTGCAAAGGACTGTCAAGTGTCATATTTTCAGCCATTCTGAGAGAAGCCAGGAAGGAAATTAACATATATATTAGATATTCCTAAATGGTTACCTGTTCATTCCAACCCAGCTTCTCCTAACTCTGGGTTCTGTTTTTATGTGGCCTCTTCAGACATCAAGACCTTTTGCCCACATTTCCACCATTCCATTATTTAAGTAGCAACTGCTCTAACAGTAATAGCAGGAAGAATCTTACTAATACAAATACATTTCGTTTTTGATTATGTTAGTGCCGTAAGTAGACATCTTTTTTTAGATAACAAAAGAAATCTAAAAGCCATTTTGTGAAGAGAATAATTTTTTCCAGTTGAAGGCAATATGCCCTCACTGTATGAAATCAGTGACTCTGTTCTTTTCCCAGCACCCAGAACTATCATGGGATATAGCAGATGTTTGATAAGTACTTCTTCAATGAACGAATGTAAATTTGGACATATAGCAGACTAAGGAATCAGAAATGAGTGCTAATTTAATTGCTACTACTTCTCCATGTGACCAGTATGACTTCAGACAAGGTACCTAACTCTCAGAACCTCTTTTTTTAAAATCTATAAAATGCTAGTGTTATTTTTAAGATTCAGAATAAAGTATTTAGTGCATCTAACACAGTACCTGGCTCCTAAGAGGGATTTAATAAATGGCAGCTCTTATTATTACACTTATAAGTGAATCTATTTGGGGATATTGAAGAACTCTAAAAATTCCTTTAATCTCAAAGACCTAACAATCCTTTAATCATCAGTGCCACCAACAGGGCACAGCATTGGATGCCAGAGAAGACAGCAGAAGCAGGAAATGGGAAGAGTGGGAGGGATGAAGTAGGAATAAAGGAATGGATAGGAAAGGGAGGCTAAGAAGGGGGGCTCAGTGGAGGAGCAGTGACTTGCCACGAATTCTTGCCTTGTTAGCACTTGGGAGAGTGGGACCTATCCACATAAGAAATCTCATTTCCCTTCCTTAACAGTCCACTCATACTACAGGAGAGACACAGCTTGATGAGTTTTGAATGACCATCTGAGAAAAGTCCTCTTATTTTCTGCCACTGTTTTGTGTTTCATTCTTTCATTTGGCCTACTTAATATTAGCTATTTCAATTTAGCAAATATTTCTGGAGCAACACCAAGTTCAAAACCCAGATCTTGGCACTCAAGCAATGATATACTAAATATTTTTCACCCAGGCCTAGAGAAGATCTTATATCCCTGTGACGCCTATAGGTGTGTATTACTCTCACCACCTTGACAAAATTAAGTGGCTTTCTCATATGCAAGGAGAGTTATACCTTCTAGTATCCAAGTGTTAAAGCGCCAGCATACTGTTACTTTTAAACTATAAATGGGATATGTGGGGGTGAGAGTGGGGGAGAAGAAGAAATGAGAATTGCTATTATTAAGGGAGAAATAGTCTTTTCCAGATAACCTATTCAAGAAGAGATAATTCTCAGGTTTCCACTTTGGAGACTGTCATTGTTCAGAAAGTCATTGAAACAAGATTGCTATGATACATTATATTGTCATATCCACATATCCATTTTGGAAAAAAATACTTTGGCAATAGTTATTCGGCAGAAGTCATTATGTTTTCTCAATGAGTAAGATTGAGAAGACAAAATATTGAAGAATGGTATCCTCTCCAAAAATAATTCTTCGTAAAAACACCAGGACTTTTGGCACTCTATAAATATCATTTTTGTAACAATTATAATTAAAAGAGCCAAAAGGAGGTCAGAAAAATGTAGAGCCCAATGAAAAAACGCCCCCATGCCTTACTCCATGAAAATGTCTAGGATAATTTTAAGTACTTGGAATATGCAAATGAATGAGGAATATTCCACAACCTCCACTTGAACAAAACAAGGCTTTTGAATTGGCACAAATTTCTTGAATAGTATTTGAAGTGAGTCTGTGCCAAAAATATAAAATAAGAGCAGCACATTACAGTAACCAACAATCAAACAAACAAACTGGCCCTTCAGGAGAAACTGGAGGATTTCAAGTTAATGCTCAATTCACTTCAATACAAAAAAAACATGTTAACTTTTAAGGTGTTGTGAGAGATACAAGGGTGTATTGGTCTACTCTCACACTGCTAATAAAGACATACCCGTGACTGGGTAATTTATAAAGGAAAGAGGTTTAATTGACTCACAGATCCACATGGCTGGAGAGGCCTCACAATCATGGCTGAAGGAGAATGAAGAGTAAAGCCACATCTTACATGGCAGCAGGCAAAAGAACATGTGCAGGGGAACTCTTCTTTATAAACCATCAGATCTTGTGAGACTTACTCACTATCACAAGAATAGCATGGGAAAGACCCGTCCCCAAGATACAATTACTCCCACTGGGTCCCTCCCATGACACGTGGGACTTACTGAAGTTACAATTCAAGATGAGATTTAGATGGGAACACAACCAAACCATATCAAAGGGGGATTAGCCTGGTTCCTGTTTTGTGAGGCTTGTAATCTAATGAGTTAGGCAGACAGGTACCCTTGCAATTACAACACAAGCCAGGATTCATTTATTCATTCAAGCGATATGCACTGAGCACCTAGTGTGTGTTCATCTTTGTTCTAAGTGTTAGAGATAAAGCAAAGAACAAGGATCTGTGTCTTTCTGGTGTGGGATTCTGACATGTGGTTTGTTGGAATGACCATGACTGATATGGAGGAAAACAGACAAGGGGGAAGCAACGTGGGCTTCAATGATAAAGACCTTTAGGAGGTAAAGGAGTAAGTCATTAGGATCACTTAGGAAGAGACTTCCAGGCAGAGGAAAAAGCAAGGACAGAGTAAACACTATGCCTGGCATGTGCAAGCAACAGCAATAAATAAACGCCACGAGGAAGAAGAAATCTTGACTATAGGAGAAAACATCACAGAAAAAGATGACATCTAACCTAAATCTTGAAACAGTGCCCTAGGTGGAGAGAGGGAGGACAGTCACATGCAGAGTGACCAGCACGAGCAAGGAGCAGAATGAGAATGAGACACAGATCAGCTGTGCTGACACCTGTCTGTCCTTTCCAACTCGGTTCCATGGGCTAGTGGTGTTCATTACTTCGTCAACAACTCCCTGCTTTTTCTTTCTGCCATTCACATCCTCATCTACCTCTTGGTTTTTTCCCTGCCTGGGGAGCACTGTTGTCATCACCCCTTCTTCCTCCTGTCTCTCAGCATAGTCCCTGCCCCCAGAAAACCCATCTGTTTTCTCACCTGACTTAACTTATATATCAGGTATCCCCAGGTCGGTGTCTGAGTCACAATCTAATCAATAGTGCTGTGAATTATGATCAGGGTGTAGGAAACATTTGCAATTACCTGTAGGAAGAGCAGCTGTCAACAGTGGCCTGCAAGTGTCCACAGGGGCTCTGAAGAAAGAAAGAGTTCGTGGTGTCCTCTCCACGTTATCTATTTGCCAGTTTAGGCTTCTGTATCTCTTATGCTGCTTCCACACTGGTTCCTCAATATAGAGAAAACCAGTGCCACCAAGTTCATACATGTCTCTCTCCACCTGCTCCTCTGGTGTCTCTGAGCTTCCTCACCCTTCTACAGTCCTTGTGCCTGGACATCCATATGGTAAGCAGGGATGGCAGACTTGTAAGCTGTGACCGTAATGTGGGCTTAAGATCACTTTAGAGGATTCCACACTGAAATGCACACAAATTTTCAGGACACTGGAGGAGAAGAAAGAAATTGACAGAGGCCAGGGACAAAGAGGAATGCATACAGGGTAGCAGGTAAGGCACCTCCCCTCAGCCCTGGCAGTCCCAGCATAGAAGGAGGTGGGTAAAAATGATGCTTTCCAGCACCCCTGGCTGCACACCAGAAACACCTGAAGAGCTTTTAGAAAACTGATTCTCCATCCCTAAGTAAATGAGAATCTCTGGGGTAAGGCCCAAGCAAGTATTTCCTTGGCAGTTCCATGTGCAGCCTAGGCTGAGAACCACTGAGCTAGAATCAAAGCTGCCTTTTTCTCACTGCAGATCCTGCTTCCCATGCAACCCTATGCAAAGGATTCCACCTGCCTGGGAAGGACTCCCCCTTTAGCCTCTCTACCACTCCTGTATCTCCCAAGTGGGGTTTCAACCAGACAGTTCTTTAGAGGAGAGGAAAATAGATGGCTAAGTGTTAGAACCTTGGGTCACACCTTGGATCCAAGCCAGCTGTGCAACCTTGGGTGAATTATTTAACTTCCCTTGGCCTCAGTTTCTTCACCTGTAACCAGATGACTATAATACCCACCTCATGGGGTTGTGATGATTCCATGATATTGTAAGTGCACAGCTCCTCACCGAGTGCCTGGCACACAGTAGGAGGCTGCTATTTGCTGTCAGTGTTGTGTGTCTTAATCGGGCTTATGCAAGTCCTTACCTTGCCCTCTTGACTCAATGTACTCTCAAACTTGAATTGTTTTAAATTTCTCTCTCCTCCTCCTCCTCCTCCTCCTTTTTTCTCTTTGCCCACCACCTCCTGGTACATCCCACACCCCCCCACGTCTGTCTCTCTCTCACTTTCATGCTCCCACATACACACTGTGGTGTCTGTCACATCCCTGTCTTGCTCCCTCTGCCTGGCCTGGCCTCTCTCTGTCCTTTAGGCATGGACCCCTATGCATGCTCAAGATTCATCTTATACTCACCTCCCTGGAAACTGTCCCGGAACAAGCCCCTGTACCCTATCTCAACCAGAATCTTCTCTGTGCTACTGAAATATACTGTATATTTCTCTAACTCTGCATTTACCACATCATATTCTGTCTGTGCATGTAGCTCTTGCCCCCACTATAATGAGCATTTTAAAGTGCATTATTTGTCTTATACTTTTGGTGCTTAAAACAATGTCTGGTGCACAATAAGCGCTCAATAAATGCTGACTGACTGAATAAATTCTCTAAAATATCTTTCCTGGTGAGATATTAAAACATCTAGTCCCCTCCTCATAGCCTAAAATTTATACATTGGCATCATTTCCCTGGGTTAAACAAGGAAAACACTACCACATAGATAGATTCTCTATGCAAATCTAGCTAAAATGCAACTGTGTGTACACATGCACACACAGACATATGATACTATGGAGGAGCAAGGACTATTTACGGCAGCCATCCTCATCACCTCCCTATTCATTGGTGTCCTCTAAGGAACAGTGGGGTCACAGGCTAGAGAACCTCTCAGATTCTCTCCAATCCTGAAACTTCGTGGAGGCAGGCTCAGGTCTTTGGGAAGTTCAATGAAGCTGACTCTGAGGGAGGAAAAATGGAGAACTGAACAGGGCAGTGAGGAACCAGACCCGTTGTCATCCCTTGATGGGCAGAAGGCAAGATTGAAATGATCGAAATGATGAGATCTGTGCAAGAAGATCGTTCGGGAAGGGCAGATCTAGATGCAGTGTCTAGAGGAAATGGAGAGGGAGGTGAGAAATAGCGAGTAAGAGGAGGTTGAGATCCTCTCAGAGCAAGCACAGTGGAAGTGTTTGGAGTGGGGGAAAGATGAAAATGGAGGGTTGGTTGGGGATAAAGGTGACAAAAACAGAATGTAGATAAGAGAACAAGGAGACAGAACAATGAAAATGTCATGTAAGACACATTAACGTTAGCCTGAAAATCTTCTGGAAGAAAGTCAAAATTCAAGTCCTCTGAATTCAGACTGGCTTGAAAGAGAAGCTGGGCTTCTGGTGGTGATTGGGACAGGAGCCTCAGGGTCCAGCCATTAGCCTCCCCTTCAGACCTACCAAAACCCAGCCTTCATTCACAGTAGGTACATACACATTATTTGGTGAAGACCTTTTTCAATACTTACAGAGATGATAACTATTCATAAGTCTGCCTTTTCTCCCTTGAATCTGGCCAAAATCTTTGCTTAAATTGGACCAGGCAATGTCAATTGCTCTAGGCCATAACACTGTTCTGTTTGCTCTTGTTCTTAGATTATAGGTGAACAGCATGGAAAATGCTATTTGTGACCATGAGCACATTTCTGGAAAATGCCTGCCCCGCTGGTATTTGGCTGAATTTTGAATAGCTGTCTGACTACCTTGTCCAGCCAGCTGCTATGCAAACAAGAGGGTTATCTTTACTCATTTCCAAAATTTATATGGCATAATAAGATATGACAAACTTTATAGGAAACTATGCATAAATTGATATCAAAAATTGATGCATTGGTTGTCTGAAAACAATATCACATTTACTGATAAGTTTTAATTCATTGTGGGAACAAGCAATAAAATGAACGTTTCCCTTTGGCAAAGTTTTACTGGAAATTCATAAAATCATGCAAGTGTACTGATTATAGATCAGCTGTCTATACCATACCATGCACAGATATAATCATTGCACAGCCCTCACCTTTCTCATTTTGTCACTTTTGGCACCAGTTCGTGTTTGAGAATCTCTCAACTATGATATAAGCTATGAGAATATTGTAAAAGGGAATCATTAATGTGCAAAAAATAAATTAAAATTTAGGGTGCAAATAAGATAACAATTCAAAAGATTTATAAGGTAAAATATTGAAGAGAAAAACATATTAAATGATAATGAGAGAGGAATTTCCAAATGGAAGCATATACCACAATCACTCCCTTGGCACCAGTGAAAGGGCACGTTGGAATATTAAATGCCCACAAGGTTATAGGCAAGGCTTATTGTGAGCACTGATAATGAATTTTACTAATCAGAAAGAGAAGTACAGTGAGAAACAACAACAAGGAATGATTTCACATAATTGAAATTCATGGATTTTTTTATTTTTACATAAAAAGAAACTTAATCAGATAAAGATACTGAGTAGGTATCTGACTTCTTAGGCCCAAGAGCAAACTCTACAATAGATCGTTCAAGCTTTTCAAAATTCCTAAAAGAGGTTTTTAAAATAATTTTTTAAACCCAATTTGTCCCCATTCTCCCAGTTTTTAATCATAATATAACACCATGCTCCCTAAGAAGTTTAAGAACACTTTTTTCTCTATATGGCATATTCTTTTAAAATACACCTTTTAAGATCTAATATTTTATATATTTTATACCGTGAAAAACTATTGTCAAAGAGGGAAATGCTTTGCAGTTTTTTACTTTCTGCATTTACAGGAAAAGTCACTTTTTAACAGTTTACTTTTATAACTTTTTAAGAAAGCAATAAAACCCATATTTCCTCTTTTGTATCCTACTTTATGAATTCTCTCCTGAAATATAGTCTACTTAAATTTCACTTATCTCCTTTTTTTCTTTTTGATAATCTTTACTAGATATTTGCATTAGATTGCTCATGAAATGTATGACAATTGGAACATAAAAATGGTTTCCACCTCCGTTTCCAAAAATTACTTGTGCAACTTTGATGCACTTGCAAAGTTAGGCATTCAGTGATGCGGCTTGCATGATTTTTAATGTGAATCATTTGTTTGTATGCCGAGTTAGATTTTTCTATTTATTTATTTTTTAAAGACAAGATCTTGCTGTGTTGTCCAACCTGGAGTGCAGTGGCATGATCATAGTTCACTGCAGCCTTGAGTTCCTGGACTTGAGCAATCCTCCCTGCCTCAACCTCCTGAGTAGCTAGGACTACAGGGGTGCACCATCATGCTCAGCTAATTTTTAAAATGTTTTTTGTAACAACAGGGTCTCCCTATATTGCCCAGGCTGATCTCAAACTCCTGGCCTCAAGCAATCCTCCTGCCTTGGCCTCCCAAAGCACTGGGATTATAGGCATGAGCCACCATCTCCCACCCCAGATTTTTCTATAAACTAGCAATTGCATAAGTAACTTTAGCAGTACATTTGAAAAAATTGGTAACAACATTAAACAAGACTTTTATTCATTCTGAAATGCTTTCAGTAGTGACTGAAAGTTACTTTTCTTTCTCATTGTGTAAAACTAACACAGTGCAACTCAACAGAATGTTTTAGGATGATGAAAATGTTCTGTAAATGTGGTGCTTAATAAGGGAGGTGCTGATTACATTGAACAATTGAAAGGTTATTAGTTTAACCAAGGAATTAATTTTTAAATTTGTATTTAATTATAATTACTTTAAATTTAAATAGCCAAATATGGCAAGTGGCTACCATACTGAACAACACAGAACAAATAAATGTGGCTTGTTGTCCATATACTTCGTTTCATTGAGATGGAAACTTTGTATTTTTACTTAACCCATGTGCTCCTCAATTTTCTTACCTAGATGAAAGTGTAGACTATGTGACTTCTAATATTGTTTATAGCTGAAACTTGTCTGATTCTCCTCTTTATCCCAAAATATCACACTCTTTACAACCAGTTTTAATTCTATCACATTTCTAACTGTCAAATCTAATAATATGAGCCTTTACTATCCATCAGAATTATCCTATATGTTTGTTTTATATAAAATCTTTGAAATCAACATTATCATAATTACTTTTCACAAAGGTGGCAGAAAATATTTTTTCTGAAAGTACCTTTGCACAATTGCAATTACATAAAAAAATGCTGGCAAAACCTTCTTCTTAATAGCTCACCTAACCTTCCTCTCTCTCTTCTCTGCACTCCAGAGAACTCCTTTTTGGTGATGTTACCAAGCCCTCCTTATAATAGAAAGCATAATGCCTCATTTGTTTGGCATCTCACCCTCTACTAGATGTTATATTAAGACGCTTGTTGCAGGTGTATGTCTCAATTGTCTTTGCATCTCCAGCTTCTGGGAAGGAAGGTGCCTGGCCAGTGATGAGACCAATATACCAATGATGTTAATTAACATTTACTAAGAGCTTATTATGTGCCAAGCATTGTGCTAAAGGATTTATATTCTCACTTCTCACTCACAACATCTATGAGGTAGAGATTATTACAGTTTCTGTGCAATAAATGTACAATAAGTGGACAAAGAAACAAGTCAGAAACTTGGCTTTTTCTTTTCCTGGAGTTTGGCTTGTGCATTACAGAAAGACAGAGAATTTATCAGCAGCTTTTTCTACAGTGACAAAGCCTTAGCAGCAGTTTTTCTTCACTGCAAAATGTATGTGTCTACCTAATATTTTTAATAACTAAGGGTTCAAAGAGCAACAGTGAGAGCTATAAGGTGCCGGATATATTCATCGACATTCACACTGGACTGGAGCTAGTCACTCTCTTTTTCTGTACTTTTTACTCTCAGCAGTTGTCTTAATCACCTGGCATGCTCCTCAACTAGTTCAGTACTCTCAATTAAAATACAAGATGAAAGTATAAGTTATACAATCTACAGGTTTATTTTGTTTTGATTTGTTTTACTTCTTTAACTCTTAGACTCTAATGTGTGCCTATTGAGTAGTGTTTATTTTTTAATGAATACCTTCTTACACATCATTAATTTTTCTCTGAGATCCCTTCTACCAGTGTGTAAGATTCGTGATGGGAGGGGCTTTGTCTGGCTTGTTCATCTCTGCATATATCCCCAGCCTTGGAAAAGTGCCTGGCATGTAGGCACCCAATCAACATTAGTTACATTTTTAAAAATATTTAGAACCTAAGTTCTGAATATTTACATGGTTGTACTGTGTTCCTCTGCCCCACTTTTTTTTTTTTTGGTGCGGTTTTGCCACCTTTTAAAAATGTTTTATTATTTACATAAAATAATCTGAACATTGAACAAAAAAGGTAGTATACAAAATTAAAAATGTTAAAAATTCGTAAAACATCAATTATTTCAGTAGAATAAGATGTGATCACAGAAACTTGTCAGTGCTTAACCAGAAGTATGTATCGGAATTATCTAGAAGAGCTTTTTAAAACTATAGATGCTCAGGTCTTTCCCCAAGAGTTACTGATATAGTAACTCCAGGGTATAGTTTGAAAATCCACATTTTCATAGAGAATCCCAGATGACTGACTTTTACTTTTTCCCTTTTCAGCCAGCTGTATGGTTGTATTAGAGAGAGGACAACAGGCTATAATATATATATATAGCCTGTTGTGTGTGTTTGTATATATGTGTGTGTGTACATGTATATACACATATATACACACACACATATATATGCACACAAATATATTTATTTTATATATATATATTTCTTATATATATTATATATAAAACAAATTTTTATATATGGAATAGATATAGATATAGATATATAGAGAGAGAAAATGAGATTTTAAGAAATTGGTTCATGCAGTAGTAGGGAACACATCTGAAATTTGCAGGACAATTGAGCAGGTTGGAAGTCCCTGAAAGAGTTGGTGTTACAGTCTTAAGTAGTCTGAAGTCAGAATTCCTTTCCCTTTGGGGGACATCAATCTTTTAAGGCCTTCAACTGATTGCAGGAGACCCACTCACACTATGGAAGATGTATTAGTGTTCCCAGATAAATAGAACCAATAGGGTGTATATGTGTGTGCTTGTGTGTGTATGAGAGAGAATTATATGTCTGTAAAATTATATATAGATAGGTGGACAAAATCATTCATACATACATAGATAGATAGATAGATAGATAGATCTGAGAGAGAGACTGAATTTAAGGAATTGGCTTACATAAGTATGGAGGCTGAGAAGTCCTGGATAGTCAGCAGCTGAAGACCAAGGGGAGCTGATGTGCAGTTCCAGTCCACATCTGAAGGCCTGAGAAGCAGAGGAGCCAATGGTGTAAGTTCCAGTCCAAAAGCCAGCTGGCCCAAGACCCAAAAAGAGTCTATGTCTCCGTCTAAGTGCAAAGGCTGGAAAAGACCAATCTTCCTTCTCAAGCAGTCAGTTGGCAGGAACTCCCTCTCTCAGACTTTTTGTTCTATTCAGTTCTTCAGTGGATTGGATGAGGCCCACTCACATTAAGGAGGGCAATGTGCTTTACTCAGTTTACCAACTTAAATATTCATCTCATCCAGAAAACATCCTCACAGACACATTCAGAAAAGTGTTTGGCCAAATGTCTGGGTACCCTGTGGCCCAGTCAAGTTGACACATAAAATTAATCATCACAGGAAGTAATCTACTGTACTCAAAAGCTACTGATTGATATGTTAATCACATCTAAAAGATATCTTCACAGTAACATCTAGACTGGTGTATAGTCAAACAACTCAGCATCATAGTCTAGCCAAGTTGACATTACAATTAAGTATAATTTACATATAATAAAATCTAGCCATTTTGAGTATACAGTTAAATGAGATTTGAAAAACATATACTCCCTATATCATGAAATGTGTACTACTTCATTCAAGATATATTTTCTTTAACCCAACAATTCTCTCTTGGAATTTTGCAACCACTACGTTTGGTCACTATAGATTAAGCTTCTGTGTCCAAGAACTTTCCATAAATTGAGACAGATAGTATGTCTATTTTTGCCTGGCTTATTTCTGTTGTTGCCATTGTTTTTGTTATTTTCATAGTAAAAATATGCATAACATAGAATTGATCATTTTAACTATTTTTGAGTATACAGTTTTATGGCAATAAGTACGTTCACATTGTTGTACAACCATTACCACCATCCATCTCCAGAACTTTTCATTTTCCCCAACTGAAACTCTACACTCAATCAACAATTACTCCTCATACCCACAACCCCCAGCTTCTGGTAACCACCATCCTACTTTGTCTCTATGAATTTGATTACTCTAGCTACCCCTAATAAGTATTTGTCCTTTTTGACTGATTGATTTTACTTAACATAATATATTCAAGATTCATCCATGTTGTAGCATGTGTCGGAATTTCCTTCTTTTTTAAGGCTGAATAATATTTCATTTGTATGTACAGATCACATTTGGTTGATCAATTCATCTCTTTATGGACATTTGTATGCCTGGCTTCTTTTAATAGGCATAGTGTTTTAAGATTCACCCCTTTTATGGCTTGCATCTGTGCTTATATGCTCAGGTAGTTTTGATAGTTCTCAAACTCTGCAAGCCATATGAATGCAGAAATGCCCAAACTTGGAATTGAAATTGTTTTGAGTTAAATGTGTGTGTGTTTTCTTTCCTTCTCTGGTTTATTCTTGACCAGTTAGGTTACTGTTTATTCCTCAATGGTAAGAAATTTGTATTACTCTTAGGTCATGTTCCATAACAAGGGAAAGGAATGGCTCATGGTAATAATTTATAGTTGTATAGCACTGACCATTGAGAGCGCTCATTTTCATGCCTATTTCCAGAATCATCTACAACAAAGGCTATTCCTAAGAAATTGGTAATTAAGTAGAATTTTCTTCCAATAATGGAGGAATTTGTTTTTTGTTTTTGCTTTTAATAGAGATGGGGTTTCACCATGTTGACCAGGGTGGTCTCAAATTCCTAACCTCAAGTGATCAGCCCACCTCAGCCTCCCAAAGTGCTGGGGTTATAGGCATGAGGATATTTCTATTTTAAAGAGGTTTCTAGAGGATTGGAGAACTCGCTGGACTAAAAGAAGTCATTTTTATGCCTTGTGTCATGTAACCCTCATTAACCTCTTACATGTCTTATAATGACCTCTTATATATCATTATCCCCACCTTATTTATGAGAAAGCCCAGACCATGAAGGATTAGGTAGTAATGTGCCTAAGGTTCACACAGTTGGCAAGTGGTAAACCATCATTTGAACCTAATTCTTCTGAACCAGATTCACTGCTCATGGCTTCCTATGCATCTATTTGAAAGGTACAAGGAAAGCTCCCATGACAGAAATTAACTCACCCACTAGCCCAGCAGGGTGTCTGAAATGCCTGAAGTAAATTGACATCTTTAGTCCTAAGAGTTCTCCATTCCTCCAGAAACTCCTTAAAAATAGAAATACCCTATGGATGAGTTGCAGTGACAGCAAATTCATCCAGGGGGAATCAGTTTACAGCAATAAAAACAATAGCCATGTATTGAACCTGTTCCTACCTACATTTCATACCTCAATTCATTCTCAAAATAATCGTTTGAGGTCAGTATTATTATCCCCATGTTACAAATGAATGAACTGGCCGAAGAATACTTAACTGCTTCAAAGTTACACAGCACATAGCTGGAGGATCCTGCTTCTTAGTCTCAAATATGCATATCTGTATAGATAGCGCTTTTCATACTACCTCTTATCAGACATTCTTCCAATAAGACGCTGAATGGGGGAAATGAAAAGTTGAGACACCTTGAGGCAAGTGTCTGGGAAAAGAAGTCAATTTGGGCTTCATGTATAAGTGTGTCTGGAGCTGGCTTGAATTACTATTTATGAATGACTAGCTATAAAAAAACTTATAAAGCCCTCTCTGTTTTTTTATTTTTACTCTTTTTAAAAACATCTCCCTCTATACTGAATTCTTTGCTTGTGTAGAATGCGTATTTGGCACATTTTTCTTGGTCTATCCAGGGAGTATTTTTGAAATGCTGTTCCTTACTGAGCACCCTAAGGAACTGATGATATTAATTGTGGTGAAGAAAGAACAAGAATATAAGATTCATGCTGCTCTTTGATTAAAGCTTCTTAGATAGAATTTTACCTCAAGAGCTTTGTTGTCTTAATGGGCTCCTATAGGTATTTTTCTGAGTGGTCTCTGAGGATTTTGTTTCCTAGTTCCCTGTAATACTGCCTGTCAGCTTCCAGGGTGCATGTATTTCACTTCAAAAGAGAGCTTGGGTAATTTGCCTAGTTCTGCATTTTAGAGCAGAGTCAAACAATGCCAAATGGACTATCATGTGTTGACAAGAAGTCAGCAGGAAAGGCTAGTCAGGTAATCATCAAGTTGATATATTTGAGATGCTGTGCAATGATTTCAGCTTTGCATCAACTAAGTACTCTCCCTGCATAGTGGATATCGATTAATCAGGAGGAGTTCAGCTTAGGGTCCCAGTTATGCTGTTGGTTGTCTTAGTGCCTTAAATAGGAATATGTGCTATAAGGCTTCATTATGGGAATAAAACTCTATCTATTATCAATTTCTTAAGAATTGCCTTTGATGTAGATGATGCTGGAAATAGAGTGCCTTTTGATCCTGCTGAATATTTAACAACCTTCATAAAGATAAAAATTTAGAAAACTAGTTTACTAGGATTCAATGACTTTTTTGCTGAACCAAAATAGTTTTATATATTTAAAACTATTTTTGATATATTGCCCTACATTTTACAGCTAATTTTCTCAGAATATTCAAACTTTTTAAGTGACATTTAGAATTTTAAGCTTCAGTAAGGAATTCTACTAAAAACATAAAAGTTTTTAAGTTGTATGTGCTTTTGCTAACTGAAAGGCATATGTTAGAGTGCTCTTGACATGTGATGCCAGAAAGTTCAAATCATAATTCTTTCTAAAGATATTTCAACTTCAGAAATGTTTTGTATTTAAAAAAATAAAATCGTTTATTAAATATATTTTATTTTACATATTTCAGTGGAAAATCACATCTTCCAGAGAAAAATCAATTATATTTTATTTGCTCCCCTCAGACTGAGTTTAATGACAACTCAGGATATATAAACTTATATCCTGGCTGCTTTTCTTAAGATATTTCCAGCAAAAGTAGCCACCCCAGCAAATTGCTTATGCCACTCAACTAGACTGACCCCATGGATCAAGCTTTGAAACATTACATCTTACCAGCTCATTTTATAGAATATTTTCTTTACTGATCAAGCAATTTTCTGGAGGGAACTATGCCAAATGGCCCAAAACAATGTAAATCGGAAAATTGATAGCTGATTGTTAATAATACAATCTAAAAGAGAGATTTCAGTTACATTGTCTCTCAGACCAAGAAAGCAGGACAATAATATTAAATCCTTTGTGTGATTTTTTTTTTCTCTGATTATCAGGGTTTATTTTCATTCGCTGGTCCCATTTGATTTAAAAAAAAAAAAAAAAAAAGAGCTAATCCTGGAAAGAGTTACTTGCCAAAAAACTGAACTATAGTAAGGGAAAAGTGTTAATATAAGCTGGGATATTTCCAAAACATATTCACCTAAATGTCTGTTTGATATAGGCAAAAGAAAAATAAAACACAAAAACCTCACATATTATTTTAGTCACATATGTGGTTGGGTGCCAGGGAATGGGTATGGTTAGTTGAAGCCCTTGTAAAATAGGAAGCTATCGACTGAAAGGAATGAAAGAATTGATAAGCTGCTTTAGGGGTTTCAGTCTGGCCAGTATGCATCATTGGCATACCCTGTGTTCCATATTCCCTATGAGATCCAGGGCAGGTCTGACCTGGACTTGGACTCAGGAGCTGGGATTCAAATGCGATTGTCAGCCCAGTACTATGGTGCAACATCAGGAAGAACTGGGGTCTAAGGTGTCAGATCCACGGTGGTTGTCAGTCACAGCAAGAGCTAGACAAAATGGCAGGAACTGAAATGGGAAAAATCAAAGCTAGGAAGTTCAGAAGCACTCCAGAGGCAACTTGAAGCCAGGGGAGGAAGATCATTACCGCAAGATACCTCTTGGTGGAAGGGAGATGTTAAGGACATTGCCAGCTTTGACCTCAGACTTAGAGAATGGATGTGATAATGTGATAATGATCATAATAAAGATCAAGAAGAGAGCTTGTATCTTTATATAATTATTGAAAAAAGAAATACATAGAGCAACAACGATTTCTCCCTAGTGCATCCTGACAAGTTCACAGGGTTGTAAAATCTTGGAAGAAAAAAAATTTTCTTGGAGTTACCAAATGCCAACATATGCAAAGAATTATTAAATTTCCAAAGTAACATTTGTACATGCAAATGAATATGTGTTCCATACAGAATACATTTTAGCCAAAGATCCATAGCAACAGGACCCACTTGTCTGGAAGACCGGCTGAATTTCTGAACTAGGCGTGAAGCAGGTCAAGCCATGGATTAGCATGCTGAATGGGATCATGGATCTATGTGCTTGTGTTCAAAAAGTGACTTGGCTGGAGAGGTTTCCTAGCCTTACATTAGGAAGAAAAAGAAATTGACCTTGAATGTGGGCTAAAAAGTTTGGATTTTATTTAATTGGACAATTATTCTCATTTTCTTGATACTTTTTGAAGAATTATCCTCTTGGGTATATACCTTGTTCTGTTCAGTTGTTTGTTTGTTTTGAGACAAAGTCTCACTCTTGTCACCCAGGCTGGAGTGCAATGGTGCAATCTTGGTCCACTGCAACCTCCGCCTCCTGGGTTCAAGCAATTCTCCGGCCTCAGTCTCCCAAGTAGCTGGGATTATAGGTGCCTGCCACCAGGCCTGGCTAATTTTTTTATTTTTAGTAGAGACAGGTTTTCACCATGTTGGCCAGGTGGGTCTCGAACTCCTGACCTCAGGCAATCTGCCCACCTTGGTCTCCCAAAGTGCTGGGATTACAGGCATGAGCCACTGTGCCCATCCCTGTTCAATTTTTAGTCAGACATACTCTTAATTGCTTTTGGACATTCAAATTCTGAAGTGGGAAAACCTCAATCCATTTAATGCTGGCTTAGTTTTCTCGTTTCTGCAATGAATGTTTTGGGCTAAAATGTCTCTTCCAACTTAGAGTGTTGAGTCTGGGCAGTGTAAAAACCGTCTGTATATATGTTTGACATTGAAATAAGAGAAGAGAAAATTTTTCACTGGCTTAATGATTCAGTATCCAAAAATAAATATCATTGCTGATTGCGAGTTCAGAGTATCAAATGTTACAATCTTGTTTACATAACAATAATGTTATGACCCACAAGTCATCCCCGTGTTCCTTGCTTCTGTCTTCACACTTTACCTATAATACACACATTCCTCCAAGATAGGGAAAGTGGACATGGCGAAGGCATAGTTGGCTTTTCGTATTGTAATGTGTTCGTAACATATGTTAACAGAAGGGTGGGTTTAACATCCTAGGGGAATTATTCTCTTCCAATCTTGAGTTAACAAGGATTGCCATGAATGTAAGAGAGAAAATCAGTGTATGGCCTCCCCAGCCATGCTTCCTGTACAGCCTGCAGAACTGTGAGCCAATTAAACCTCTTTTCTTTATAAATTAAAAAAAAAAGAAAGAAAAGAAAATCAGTGTAATAAAAATACCAAATGCCACAATTGTTCCAAACTAAATGTAATCTACCATCCTGTTGAAAATGAATTCCAGAGATTTTCTAACTGGTTGCAATAAATGCCTTCTTTCTTGGCTCAGAATTCCCTGGGAGTTCTTAAACTTAGACCCACTCCATGAAGGTAGAGTTTATGTTATTCACACTTGTATCTCCAGGTCCAGACAAAAATCTACCAAAAGGCAGGATCTCACTAAATTGTGCGATAGGTGAATAAATAAGTGCTTATATGAATGATGAAATGTTTATGCACAACCCCCAAAGGCCAGCCTCAAAGGATGATATGGGTATCCTGCAAAGTGGCTCCTGAGGGCTCCAGGTAGCAAAGCATGACTCTAACTGCTCATCACACATTCTGAAAACTGTCAGCTTAGCAAGTCTTGCTAAGCAGAGTGACACACAATTCCAGCTGGACCTTCCCTTCAAGCATTATGCAAGACAGGTTCATCCCCAGGGACAGGGGGTGATGTCTGAACTGGACCAGGGAAGAGCCCCAGTCTCAATAAGGAGTGAGGCAAGGGCATAGAAGGTAGCAGCCCCTGGCATCTAGCACCCAGGTGGGGCCTGGAACACGACTTCCAGCAGGAAGAAGGTAGGACACGCCGTCAGAACTAAGATCTAATACTAATTAGCTCCTTATCACCCAAAATTGTATTCCCACCTCCAAAATGTTATTTTTAACATTTGCTAAAAATAAATAAATATACAGATAAATAAATAATTTTTAAAATAAATATTCAATTTGTTTTATGGCAGATATGCTTAAGGAATGATGATGTGATAATAACCAAATATTGGAGACAAACTTAAATATTCAAATATAGTGGTTGGTTTTTTTAAAAATATAGAAAAGCCATGCACTAATACTATACATCTATGTTAAATGATTTGTGAATATTCTTTTAACATGTGATTAAGTAAAAAAATAAGGTAAGACATATTAGTATTTTGTTTTTTATAAAAAGAAAATGTAATTTATCCACAAAGAAAAGGGTTTGGAAAGTCACAAGCCAAGGTATTTCCAATGTTTTTTCTGTTGGGTAATTAGATAATACATTTTTCCTTTTGTTGCTTATTTAGAAATTTAAATTTTTCTTTAAGGCAAAAAATTTAAAAGAACTAACAGGCAGCAAATTTGTCCTTGAAGCACTGAGTTGCAGAAAGAACTCTGAGTGGAATGAATATCACGTCTTTTAGATGTCCAAGAAGTGAATTGACACTGTGGTGGTTGCTTGTGTTAGCTGGAGCGAGCAATATCACAGAAACCTCCCACGTGGAGATTTCTATTTCTATTGTATTTGAAAAGCTTAGAACACTGTTATGTGGTATATAAACTGTGGGTCAGAACAGTAATACAAAAATAATAAGAGTAGTTTTGCTTCAAGAAATCCAACTTAATTTAAAGTGACTGGATTCTGATTTATAAGCCTGAGGTACATTAGAATTTGAACATTTTTTGTTTCCTTTCAAATGTACATTTATATTTGGCTCAATGCTCATAGGGAAGCAATTCAGCGCCAAAGGTGCAATTTTTCTTCCAGAATGCTAAAATCAATTTAGCTGTTTGGCCTATAATAAATGCTGAGTTATATTCTCAGATGCCAAAATTCCTCCAGTTATAGGTGTACATTACTAGGACTTCTGTAAAAAGAAATATGTAAGACCTCCCTTTTTAATTTGTGGAATTCAAGCCCTGAAGAAAAAGAACAAAATCCTCTAAAAACAAGAAAATTTCTACCCTCACCTATAAATTTGTAAAACCAGCTTGATCATTGCTTATATATTTAGAGAGGATTTTGTGATTTTTCTCTAAGAGTATCCTTTTTTCCTCTATTAAATATTTTTAGACTCTTTGCTGAAAAGCAACTTTATATCTCACATGTGACTTACTAGAAAGATTCTCAAATCATAGCCTATAAATCATTAACGTCCCCTGATTTTCTATAACTATTTTCCAATTGAACTGAAAAAAAAATGACCAAAATAATCACATAAAGAGGTATTTTTTGTGTGTGTAAGGTAAATCCATTGTTCATTTTGTGTGCACACACACACACACACATTTTTTAAAATGTAAAACAGTATATGTAATCTCAAAATTAGATATGAAAGGCATCAAAGTATAGTTGAAAGAATAGACATTGAAATCATAGAAGATTGACTTCCTGTCATAGTTTGGACAATTACTGCATAAACGTAGGGCTCAACTACTTCGTTTCTCTGTGCCTGTGTCTCCTGTTTAACATGAGAATTATTACTCCTACGTAGCAGGCTTATAGTTAGGGGGAAAAGTTACATAATCACTAACAAATACCAAATGTTTAATAAGTGCTACTGGGGGCTTGTCTGTTTATTACTTGTTTGTTTGTGTTGTTCTTTTTTGATGTGGTTTTTTTTTTTTTTTTTTTTTTTTTTTTTTTTTTTTTTTTTTTTTTTTTTTTGAGATGGAGTCTCATTCTATCACTCACGCTGGAGTACAATGGTGTGATCTCAGCTCCCTACAACCTCCCTTCCCGGTTCAAGCGATTCTCCTGCCTCAGCCTACTGAGTAGCTGGGATTACAGCAAGCACCACCACACCTGGCTAATTTTTGTATTTTTAGTAGAGACGGAGTTTCACCATGTTGGCCAGGCTGGTCTCGAACTCCTGACTTCGTGATCTCCCCACCTTGGCCTCTCAAAGTGCTCGGATTGATTTATTTTTATTGTCCTCTTTGAGCCCCAACATTTTGACATAATTTCTAACTCCCAGTACTTACTTGATAAACATTTGTTGAATTAATTAGTGAAGCATATAGTATCCTGCAAAAATTGAGGGCTCCTAATCAGGATTACTTGTGACTATATTGTAATCAAATATACTAAATCTTCCCATCCTGCCAGAGTTCCAAACCCTTTTAAAATTTATAATTATGATGTCACAAATGTCTCTTGTCTAAATCTTTTGTATTCACTTCTCTAAAAGCTGGAGTGCAATCCTGTGTGCAGTGCTCTTCCTATTTCAGTTGCTACTTAACCTCCTAGGTTTTTCATGTTGTCCTTAACATTAAGCTATTCTTCCTTACTGAGGCAGTTTAATTTCAATTTGCAATTCTCACTGCCTCCCCATTTTTAAAAGACCACATTGTTGGTTTTGAAAGAAAGGTCACATTATTTACTGTAAGTCAAGAATTTATCAGCTTCTGCATTTTATCAGAACAAAAGTTCTGACATCTTTCAAATGGATGAAGTCTCCCAATGATGGTCCAACCACCATGCCAGTGCTGCCATCTGTGTAAGGAAAGACTTCGGCTGACTCACCCCAGTGAGATAACTTTGCTACAGCCTTATCTTTCCTCAGGTACTTTGCATTCTACTTTTCCCTTTAGGTTGTGGACATCCATTCACTGTGTGCCTCTTCTTATGCTTTGCTAGTCTTACTCCTTTAGTGTATTTGTTCTTTTCGAATCAGGTGAATTGCCTCATAGAGACACTATATGTTATGCTTTGATTACAGCAACCCTCCAATCTAAGTGGTTTATAATATATGCTTTTCTCTTTCTCAAGCTACGTACTATCATGGCTTAGGTACTCCTGTGCTTCTCTGGCCTTAGCCCAGGACAAGGCAAACAGAACAGCCATTATCTGGAGCATTCCCAGACACCAGACGTGGTGGCAGAGGGAAAGATTTCCCACATTTCACACTAACTCTTATAGTTCTCACCTAGAAGTAACATGTGCCATTTCTGCTCATGTTTTCTTGGTCAGAACAGTCCTATTCTACTCCTGTCTCTAATAGGGGATGGATAGAAGTTACTCTTCTACCACCTGTTGGAAAGAAGAGCGGTAAACATCTTGTGAAGAGATTGATGACTGCGACATACACCTTTCTATCAATTCATTTTGGTCATGAGGTCCTATCTGTGGGAGCTCATATTTACTTCCAGAGATAGTTTTAAACTTTCAAGTTTACCTAATTTGTTCACTGTATACTCCTGAGTAGAGAAATGAGAACCAGTAGCCAAGATAATGGTAAATAATGGTAATAACCCCATATAATTGCTTTCTTTTTTTCTTTCTTTCTTTTTTTTTTTTTTTTTTTTTTTTTTTTTTTTTTTTTTTTTTTTTTTTTTTTTNTTTTTTTTTTTTTTTTTTTTTTTTTTTTTTTTTTTTTTTTTTTTTTTTTTTTTTTTTTTTTTTTTTTTTTTTTTTTTTTTTGTTTTTTTTTTTGTTTGTTTGTTTCTTTTGAGACGGAGTTTTGCTCTTGTCATCCAGTCTGGAGTGCAGTGGCACAATCTCAGCTCACTGCAATCTCCACTTCCCGGGTTCAAGCCGTTCTGCTGCCTCAACCTCCTGAGTAGCTGGGATTTACAAGCGCCCGCCACCACATCCGGCTAATTTTTGTATTTTTAGTAGAGATAGGGTTTTGCCATGTTGGCTAGGCTTGTCTCGAAGATCTGACCTCAGGTGATCCATCCGCCTGGGCCTTCCAAAGTGCTAGGATTATAGGCGTAAGCCGCCTCGCCTGGCCATAATTGCTTCTTATATATGGATTGTTTATAAGGCAGTTAATGCCCTTCCTTAAGAAATACATAAAGTGTTTAAGAATCACAGATCTCCAAGAAAGAACATCAAACTCTTAAAGACAAAACACAGATTTGCCCTCGTGTCTCTTCTTTGTATTACCTGCCTGACTATACATCACGGGCTCCTTTCTACATGCCATTTTTTTCTGCTGAAAATTACACCTATCTATGACTTATGTGGAAACGGCTAAGCCGGCAATAATTGTATAGGTGTCCATACACGCCCCTTCAGAGCCTCAATAATACCTCAAAGTCATCTGCCTTGAGGACTGGTATATCTGGTCATAATATGTATAATTTACAACTGAAGAAATAAAGGAGCTCTCCTTGCCATGCGAAGAAGGCTCTTTGAATGTTAGTATCAGCATTAATTCCCTTTATGACCTGAGGCAAATCACTTAATTGCTAGCTGTCTTCTTTTTCTGATCCAAGGATAATATTAACATACTTCTCTAGGTCCTTGTGAAGCATAATATGTAGAATTGATTGCAAAGGCATTTTCAGACTATGAGACACTATAGAGACACTTGATGCACTCTGAATTCCCTATGTTGCCCACAGTGCCACTCCTAGAGGTAGATGCCTGGGTAGAGAGTGAAATATTTGAGGCAAGTGGTAGTTACACAGGGCAGAGATGTCTATTTCTGAATTCCCAGTTAGCCTAAGTCAGTTACCTATGTTGTGGATTATATCTGGCCTGCTTGATGCACTGATCTTCCTCCTTTCTTTAGACATTTTTCTGGTTTCTTTTTACTTAGCAGAGGAGATAAAATTCAAATAGGTCTTTTTTGCCTGGTATAGTATCTCAGGAAGAAGTTAGATTGAATAGCCAATTTATAAATAATACTGACACTTTGGGTTTAGGGTCAGAGTTTAGAGTAATAGCATACTTGTTTAGCATTTAACTGTTTTGAAGTGCTTTCACATTATGTATCATGTACCTGAGACTTGGCATAACTGTGTAAGCTGAGTATTTCCTAATTTACAGAAGAGAAGACCGAAGTTCAAAAGATTCAGTATGCTGTTCAATGTCACCACACTAAGAAATGACAAATTCAAACCTATATTTTCTGATTTTGCATGGAGTAGTATTTTGTTCCATTATTCCAGGCTATCTCTGTGTTTTCTAGCAGAGGTAAGTGATGCCCAGTTGTATACCATGAACAGATGGAACCAAGATAGGGTTGATTGAAAAATCAGCCCAAAGGAACTTATTATTTGAAGTTAAATTCAAGATCTTTTGCTTAGAAAGTAAAAGGAATGAACTATTCCTTCAAGATTAATTTTAGTATTCTAACGAATTAAAATTAATTCAGTTAATTAATTAGTTATTTTCCAGCAGAGCATTCAGCTGGAATTAGGAGGAGGAGGTATTTTGAATTCCTGGTAAAAATGATGACTTGATTTCTTGTTGATGGTATTAGCTAGTGACTCAACTCCATCTCCCCTTCCCCTATAGTAATAGGAATAAGGAGAGTTGATTTTCCTGCATTCATTATTCATTTACTCCCCTTTGCCAAGAGGTGTTAGTCTAATCGAGGAAGGGAGGGGGAGAACAAAATAAATAAAGATTATTATAATACAGTAAGTGCTAAAATGTAAAAAAGGATTGCACCAAACCCAAAAGGAAGGGCAGCAATCAAGGTGAAGTAAGCCATTACTTAAGCTCATTAAGTAAGAGTTAGGTCAGTGGTGGGAGAAAAATGGAGTTCTAGCCATTAGGGCAGAAGCTCCATTAGTTCTGGATTTCAAGAGGTTGGGGAATGAGCTGGGAAGTGGAAGGAGATGGGCAAGGTAAGAGGTACGCAAGGGTTAAACCTTGAAAGACCTCTATGGCCTGCTAAGAAATTTAACTTTATTCTTAATGCTCTTGGATATGCTGCTGAAATGTATAAAAATAGAAAGGTCTGTGGGGTAAATGGATTTGGAGACCTGGTAAGTTTGTCAGCTGACTTAGAAGCACTCAAGGTTGTTAGTAAAATCCAACCAAGAAAAGAACAGTAAGGAGAGGTTATATGGTCTTTGCTGCAAATCATTTAGCTCCTATCTGGGCAAACTGGAACTGGGGTCTCCTAATTCTTAGGCTGGCATTTCTTTCTCCCATCCCACATTGCCTTCCCATCTCTTTGGCATTTTCTTCCTTTAGAGAATTTTATTCCTTCAGAGTATATGCTAAGATGCTAGAATATGTTTAAAGGTAATCTCGTTCTCCACTAAAAACAGATCTTTATCATGATGATATTAATATTTAGACAGTTCTTACCAGCAGTCTCATTCATGTGATCTCATTTAGTTTTCTTCTGAGAATGCTAAAGTCTTTTTACTTCTCTGGATAAAAATAAAGATACCCTAAATTTCTGTAGTGGAATATTTTAAACTTCAAGCAGTGCCTCTTCTTTACATTGTAGTTTGGAGAATAAAGCAAAATAAAAGTTTTATTTTATTCTTTAGTATCAAAAAATAACTGCTCATTGTTAATGAGAATTGTAGGGCCAGTTCAACTGCAGTGATAAGTTCAGAGCATAAAAGATCATATATCACCATGACCTCACTAACCTTCTCTGTACTAAATGACAAACTGCTAGGAATAGCCTTTGGATCAGGTCACAGAGACACTAAAATACTTACCCTTCACCACAGAACTCTATTGAACCCTATCTGTCATTTACCACCGTCAATCATAGAAGCCTGCTTCAATGCTAAATCAAATTTCAAACAAAAAAATAAAAGGAGAGAGAACTTCCTTCAAATAGTTCAACTTCTGATTTTATTTAGTGTCTTTCTGGACATTTGAAATAATATGGGGAGAGATTACAGCAAGTTAACCATGCTTTTTGCATTTGTGGAGGGATTGTGTATAAGGGAAAGATCAGGATTTTAGAGCCAGTGGGATTCAATCTGGCATCTGTGATTCATTCCCCTTCCATAAGAGGTTAACAGTGTATCACTGTTATAATGATAGGACAGACATATGACATTATTCTTTTCTTTAGCAGGACTAGACAAAGCTAATAGATACTTGGTTAGCTTTTAAGAGAAAAAAAAAATCATGTAATTTAGTCAAAAGGTTCTGAGACTGCCAACCTCATGCTCTACATACTTGCTGCAAAGACATATTCCTCAACTTCACATAAATGACATTGTTTCTGGTTTGTTAATGTGTCTATGAGAGACTTTTCCAATCTTATTAGAAAATCAAATTTTTTAAAAAATTATCTTCAGGAAAATGAGCATACACTTCAACCACCATCAAACACTCTAAAATTCATGTGTTACTTTCATGCCTTTTTCATGTGAGAGAGAAATATTTGGGATGGCATAAAAAATAAAATATATCCTCATATAGGTTTTGAAGTTCATAATTTGCCAACTGGTAATTACTGAGATTCCACATTGTACATAGCATTTATGCACTTGATTTTGGGACCAGCACTCTGGCTCACTGCAGAAAAAATACTGAACCATATCAACACTGTCCTTGCATTTATAAAACTTATGAGGATAATATCAAAGGAGACGTGTTGAGTGAATGAATGAATTCACATAACCTTTGTGTTCTCATAGGCTTTTAACACAAAAAGAGTACATTTTGCTATGGCTGAGTCTAAATTACCGCAAAACAACTGATCAATAAGAGCTTTTAAAAAATTAACTTATAATTTCAACTTCAGCATTTTCTTTAAACATTGTCCTCTCAATAATATCTGTTGTTTCATTTATATATTATACTATGATTAATTCAGGCAAGAAAGGAAAAATCAAAACATGAATATTGTGCCAATCATAAAAATACATGTATAATAATAATAATACTGACCTAGTATCTGCATATAATCTGTTTTTAAAGAGCAGTTTTGTAAGTGGGAAAATGTGTGGCTTTATATTGCCAATTACTGAGGTCTCCTAGCATCCCTGATTTTGCAAACCATGCTGTAAGAGATCACATTATTACATGATCCTATTGGATCTTCAGTAGCTAAGACTCTATTGAAAGGTTCTTAGAGTTTGTATGTCATTACCATCAAGAAAACTTCAGTAACATTCTATTCTGTAAATCAGAAATGGGAGGAATTATTTCCCCACTTACTGTTAACACTTGAAAATAACAGCACAATGGATAAAGCAGAAGGTGAGTGCATTGTTAGGCATGAAGGAAAGGAAGGCTCCAGTGAGGCAAGAAGTATTCATGACTCCACAGAAAATTCATCAGTGAATCAAACTCATCAGAGAATCTGCTACATGTTGGCACAATACTGATTTAAAGAACTATAATTGTTTCCACCACCCAGGTTCCTCCATTTTAGTCTCAGAAACCAAAGCAATGCATCTATAACAAACACAGAGAAAGCCAACAGCTTGTCATTGTAATGGCAGAACAAAAATTAAAACATAAGCACTCTCAGTTAGGTGTAAACTATTCATTGGAGGTAATCATTGCTGTCACTTGTCCTGTCACAGAATCAAAGTAGAAACAAAGAAAGATGGGCAGGTGCTGCATCTGGCCAGCCTTACTTCTAATAATAACAGTGTAATGATACACAGTCACCCTACTTTCATACTACTTCCAAAAACAAGTAAATGATCACATAAAAAAGACTTTGACAGTTATCTTTCTTCAACTGAATCTTTCTCCAGCCAAGTTAATTCCAGAGTGTTAACTTACAGACTCCCATAAGAGTTGGTCATAAAAAGTTTATTGAAAGACTATATGCCAGGCATGCATTTTGGTGGGTCAAGGAGACAATAAATGGATGGTGTTTTAGTTAATAATCAGTGAGAGTTTGGATACAGATATATGCTATGAGTAATGTAAGAGAAAAACTTTATATTAAAATTAAGCCAATTAATAACCCTACAATGGTCTCTAAGTGTTTAAATGAAAGGAAGAATGAAATTACTTCACTAATCTTAATCATTTCTAGTTTTTCATTTAAAGATTACTTAGGCTTACTTGTAGCATCAATGAAGTCTTCTTAGAAGAGGTGAAGCTTGAATTGAGACATCAATGAGAAGAAGGCAGTCATCCACTGAAGGAGAGGAAGATCATTCCAAGCAGAAGAAATAGCAAATACAACTGGGGCCAGTGTGACTGGAGTAAATGAAAGGAAAAGTTGTAATGAGCCTGGAGTAAACAGCTGTCCAGTTACATGTATTTTTGTATCGCATGCTAGAGTTTGGATTTTTTACTGCTTTTAGTGGAGAGACTGTTGAAGATTATGAAGGAAGGAATAGTTTAATCTACACTTTAGAAAAAAGTACTAAGGCCATAGAACAGTGGAGAGTGAAGACAGGAAGGCTGTTGCATCCAACCAGGTGAGAGATGAAGAAGAACTGAACCAAGCTGCAGTAGTCTCATCTCTAGGTGGCAGAAGTAACTGGACTCAGGGCATATATGGTGTAGAGACCACAGGAATTCCCGGAACCTTTGGATATGGCATTCTAGAAGAAAAGTGGAATTAAGACTTCAGCATATTTTGCTTGAGCTGCTAAGTGTTACTGCCATTAGGGAGGACCCTGAGAAGTCAAGAGGGTTGGGATCCAGGACTCAGTGGAAGAGATTGGCTTTTAATTGGCTCGTGGACAGTTCATCTACTACTATAGCATGTGGAAGACAGAGCACTTGTGCAGCAATGGAAACAGATTAGGAAAATGGTAGGAACATGTGGTATTTTTCAATTATTAATCATTGTTTTTGTCTATAAAGTCAGAAGCATAAGCTAAGAGTTAATTGAGGAAAGGCAGTGATGGAGATTTGAGGAAAGAGAAGTTGTAAAATAATTATCTTGGAGGATAAAGAGAAGTGTGATAAGATTGTCTGGAAATGTCAAGAGGCCAGTTTTGATATGTAGCCATATTTGAAGTGATGCCAACTAGCGTGATGGCATGCTTTTTGCTATAATCAACTCTGTAGATGCTGGCAGAGAGTAAGGAGATAGGTGAATGTAACCATGGGCATTAGTTTTCTATTATTTCTATAACATATTCAGACTTAGTGACTTAAGGAACACAAATTGATTACCTTGCTACAGATCAGAAGTCCAAAATGGATATTACTGTGCTAAATGCAAGAAGTCAGCAGGGCTACATATTTTCTGGAGGAAATAAGAAATAATCCACTTCTTTGCCTTTTCCAACTTCTAGAGCTCATCTCTTGGCTTTGTTGGATTCCTCCCACCTTCAAAGCCAGCAATGGCTGCCATACCTCTTCTTCTCCTTCCTCTACTGCGCATGAAATTACACGGGGCCCACCTGGATAATGCAAGGCCATCTCTTCATCTCAAGGCCAGCTATTAGCAACCGTCATTCCTTCTGCAATTTTAATTCCCCTTCGCCATATAATCTGACATACTCACACATTCAGGGATTGGCTCATGGCATCTTTAGGTAGGCATTATTCTGCCCACCTCACCATGGTTGAGGTTTTGCCAAATGAAGAGAATGGAAAAGAGTGACGGTGTTTATAAGGGATAATTATACAGTGGAACTATGGACTCCAAACCAAGGAGAAAGTGGGGTTATGAGAAGGATGGTGAGGAGGGAACACACTAATCATGTCAAGGAATGGTGGGTCTCAAGGAGATCAGAAAATTTCTGGAGTGGAGTACTGGAATCAGTAAACTGGATGAATAGGACGTGATGGTTGAGGCAGGAGATTTCAAAGTAGGATTTCAGAGATGTGAAGTTGTTGGAAATGGTAAGGTTTATGAGTTTTGAAACTGAAAAACCCAAGGAAATGAGTAACAAGTCATTGTCCTCTAAAATAAGTCAAATACCTAGCATTGGCCCCAGGGTTATGGTAAGGTTCTAGGATGCTTATCTAATAGAATATGCACAGTTTATTGATTCCTGAAAAGTAAACCCAGTTTCACATTCTGTGCCTGGCCCTTAGACCTCTCTCAAGAGGAGGTTATTCCCCAGCATTAGCTGTGTGAGAAGTAGGGAATGCAGCGTGTAGAGAGGAAGCTCTTTCACCCAGGGAAGCAGAGGCCAAAAGACCTAGGCGGGAGACCCATGCTCTGTGTGAGGAAGACAGGACATTCTGTTTGAGGGCTAGTAAATGGATTAGAAAATAATGTGTAAATCCTTCCACTGAAGTGTGGTAGTGTTACCCGGGATGTCTTTACAGCACCTAGGGAACATTTTGCATCTAATTTGCTAAGGATGTTCCTGTTTTGAACTTAAAACTGTTTCATGATGTATTTTGCAATACAAATATGGGCCATCTCATTGCAGTGTTCACTGAAAGATTTCTCTCTAGTGTACTATGCCCAGAAAGCATTGAATTAGTTATGCTCCATTGAAACCAGTAAAAAATGGTCTGAGAAGTTTATAGTTTCCATGTCAAATTATTAAAATATCATTTTCTTCCAGGCCCGTGCATATGCATAAAAAATGACAGTTTACTAAAAATAAGAGGTCAGGTTTGCATGTTTTCTATAATTTGGGGGGTGAATATGAGCTGGATAAGAAATCTAAATAAAACTAGAGAGTAGATGAAATGATGCATTATATATTCCAAGGTCAAGAATTAATTAAGTGTAATTACCACTATGATACTATTAGAAAATAAGAATTTGCCCTATGCTTTTTGAAGAGAATGAAATTTGATTGTTTAGTAGTTAGATAATAGTACACTGTATATATTTTAAATATTTTATCAAACTAATAGAAGCTACTACATTATAGAATATGCAAATACAAGCTGTAGTTTTAAAAAATTCATGTGATTAATTCCATGACACTTGTAGTAGCCTCACCTGTCTCATCCCACATTATGCCCTTCTTGCATTCTCTTATATCCACTCTCTTATATCCAATCTCCACCTTCAACTTTTCAATTTTGTAAATATCCTGTGAAGCCTAACTCTTCCACAGAAAGTCCTTTGACTGTAAGGCCCAAACACTATTCATTTCCGACTTTGTTTTGGCCTTGGGTTTAGTACCACCATTCCAAAGCAAACGGTCTCTACTGGCTAGTTTTCACATTTAACAATTTGAGGTTTGTAAGGACAAATTGAATTCCTACATGGCTCTTCCACATCCCTACAGAACCAGCCTGGTCCTGGGCACAACGTCATGCTCAAAAGCATGTTTTATTGATTGATCTAATGGATAATTAATGCATGTCTCAACTCACCACCCAACCTCCAGCACACCCTAGCTACCTTTTAATAAGTGTCTAGTTTGAAATTCATTTTGTGATGGCAGTGATGACAGTGGCAGGGAAATAAAACAATGTATAGACTCTAGGACACAGTTACACAGTATTTCATCAAGAACAATTTTAATTACTTTTTGACAGATTAATTTAAAGTAGGCTAGGGGAAAATCAAATCAATTCTCTAATAAGCCCTCATCTATCAAAAGGTTATCCCAAGAGGTGAATATTTTGTATGTACATGCCTGCATATGTAAAGGGCATCATTGTACTCCATTGTTTCTCGGTCCCTACCCTTGAGGAGCTTCCAGTGATTCTGGTTTGAAGAATGACATGGCACTTTGAGAGAGAAAACACCATATTATATCCATTTGACCATGATATAAGACCAGCTAAGTTGGGATTTTTGTTTATGGTTTCTGCAGTTTCTCCCAAAAGGTAAGCACCATGAAGGCAAAGGCTATGTCTGCATTGTTCATGGTTGTAGCTTTCATTGCTAACACAATACTTGCATATACCAGGCAATAAATAAATATTAAATTAATGCAGAATTGCTATTTCACATAAAGAAGACTGGGGGGATGAGAAAGGGAGGGCAGTCAGTATGTTCTAAGACTGCAAAGGTAGCAAACACTGTGGTAACATGCTGTATTATCTAAACCTCTCATGCACAGTAGCCATGGACCAGGTCCTTCCAGAAAGGAAAGCAATGAGGGTCCAGGGATATCCTTTATCCCGGAACCAAGACATGGCCAGAGAAGAAGGGAAGGAGTGCTGTGCTGCAGCCAGACAGCCAGAGCTCATGAACACTAAAATCTCTGTTAAGACTGGCCCTGGGAAGTCCAGCCTTCGCTCCACAGCCTCTGGATTTTGGCAAGAGAGGTGTTTAAATTCTTGGTCCCACTGAGCAGGCAGAAGGAAGTGAGCTTCCCCGGCCAAACTGGGCTCCTGAGCTGTGGATCTGAAGGTAGAGCCCTTAAGGGATTTCACCCTGAGGAATAGTCCTTAATGGTCACCAATTTTGCTCTTGGTATGAAAAAATAATACATAAATGGATATGTATTATTGTACTGTAGCCTTGACCTCCCAGGCTTAAGCAATCCTCCTGCCTCAGCCTCCTGAGTAGCTGGGACCGCAAGTACCTGCCACCACCCCTGACTAATTTTTGTCCTTTTTGTAGAGATGGGATTTTACCATGTTTCCCAGGCTGGTCTGCAACTCCTGAGCTCAAGCCGTCCACCAGCCTCAGTCTCCCAAAGTGCTGAGATTACAGGAGTGAGCCACTGTGCTCAACCAGATACATTTTAACAGCTTTACTAAGGTAGATGGCATATAATAAATGGCACACATTTTAATTGTATAATGTGATAAGTTTTGACATATGTACATACCTGTCACCACAGTCAAGATAATGAATGTATCCATCACCCTTTCCCTCTAAAATGTCGTTATGCCTCTTTGTTATCTATTCGTGCCAGTTAATGATTTATTACCTCTCAGCTCCAAATATATTTTTTGCCTGCTCCATGAAAATGGAGGTAGGCCCTTTAAATATTTTCCCTTGGGAGCTGTCAGCATGTTAAGCTTTGTCGGTAGAGGGCGCTGGAGATATATTGCCAAAGAAAAGGGTTTCCCTTCCGGGTTCTAGTGTGAGTACTAGACAGGCTCTTGCAGGGGCTGGCAGCACCAGGTGGCCAGAAGCTCCCTGCAATACTTCCTCCGGCATTTTCATAGGTGAGTGCCTCTGGTGAGACACGTTCTATGAACAGCTCCCCTGGCACCCTAGAAAGTGGATTTCAAGCAACTTGCATCAGTGCTGCACCACAGCAACTTCCTTTGCTGTCCAGTGAGCCAAGGCTGTGCCCTTTCCAATAAGGTCTGTATCTCAGCCTTATTGAGGCGGTGGCGGGGACGAGGAGTGGGGCTTTTTCTCTGGTGCTCTGCCTCAGCATTCAAGAGTGTTAGCTGCTCCTCATAGCTGCTGGTCCTGTAGAGTTCTCTTTAACCCTGGTTGCTCCAATCCCCTATTATAGCTAGTAATTCTTTATATTAAGCTTTCTGTTTGAATTGCTGTACAGATTCCCTCTCCCAACTGGACCCAGACCATATCTACCTTCTCATATATCTATATCTACATGCAAATACACACACATACACGTATCTGCTTATATTTGTATACCTATATCTGCCTTCCCATGTGAATTTCCATATGAATTTTAGAATTCCTAACAATTTCTACCCAAAAAAAGGCTACTGGAATATTGATTAGGAATACATTGAATCTATAAATTAATATAAGGAGAATTGACAGATTGGCAATATTGAGTTTTTTCACCCATGAACAAGTTATACTGATCCATTTATACAAGGACATTTAATTTCTCTTAGTAATGTTTTGTAATTATCAGTGTACAGGTTTTGCATTTTCTTTGTCAAATTTATTTCCTAAATATGCCACACATTCATGTTATTGTAGTGACACTGAATTTCATATTGATCACTGCTCGTCTATAGAAATACAACTGAGTTTATATGTTGAACTTGTATTCTGCAACCACACTAAATTAACTTTTTCTAGTAACATTTTTATAAATTCCATTAGTCTTTCTATATAATCATGTCATCTGCAAATAAAGACAGTTTTACCACTCCCTTTCCAATCTGTCTTTTCTTTTTCTTTATTTTCTGCTTTTAGGAGGAAAGCATTAAGTCTTATTAAGTATGATGTTAGATGCAGGTTTTTTGGTGATGATCTTTATCAGATCAAGGAAATTCTCTTCAATTTCTCATTTGCTGAGAGTTTTCATCAGGAATGAATGTTGGATTTTCTCAAATGCTTTCTTAGCATCTCCACTAAGGTGATCATATGGTTTTTCTTTTGTAGTCTATTACTCTGGTAAGTTTAATTATTTGATTTTCAAATGCAAAACCATCCTTGGGATAAACTCCACTTGTTCATGATGAATTATTTTTAAATGTTTTTTCTATTTTTCTTCTCAAAAAGGCAGAATATAAAATTTTGGGGAAGGGAAAAAACATTGAGAAAAATATGGTGATGCCTTCTTAATTTCTTACTCAATTTTAGTAAGTAATCTGAGTTTTGAGGAAGAATGGAATCAATGTTTGCTTCCCATTAATTCTCAGCATAATTTCCTACCCAAGTCTTTTTGTTTAGTTTCTATGATGGGCTTAATAAACCTTTTTTAATATGCCATTTACTGGTCTTCTAATTTTAACATCAGTAACAAAGCCTGAAATATGATAAAATGCATAACAATCTTATAGAGCTTTATCTTACCTGGTAACTTTTCTCCAGCAGAACTAATATTGAAGTAGCTTTTCGTTGTTAATTATTTTCTAGGAATAGATGATTGTATATGTTCTCAGAATATTGTTTTGATTTTCAACTTTTATACATTTTTGTACCTTGCATTTCATAATTACCTTGAATAAGTGATTTCAGTAATGGTATAAGCTTCAACTCTAAACCAGCAAGGAAGTTTTTTCAAAAGGAAAGTTTAACTTCATGTTAAATATTCTCCCAACTTCTAGACAGTCATTTTACTATAGTTGCCACAAATCAATATCTTATTTTCATGTACCGCATAAAAGAGGTTGTTATAGACATATTTTTAAAGTGTGAATATGTGCCCATTATATGTAGTTTTTACTCTGTACTGTTGTTTACAGAAAAGTACAAATAGAAAATATTGTAAGTGGGAAAGGGAGAATTTCTTTTTTGGAGGTCTTTTTGTTCATTCAAATCAAGGAACGGTTATGGAATGCCAACTCTACACAAGGTTCTTTTGTTAATAGTATTTCTTAATTTGTTATCCTTTTCCTAAATGACAGTATTTTATCATTTTATTCGATAGGTCTATTTTAACAGAGAGATGGCTACTCCTAGATTAGTCATATGATGGATGATCATGTAATTTATTTCATTCAAGTAGGGATAGTTCCTGCATTTCTGGGAATCTCATTATCTTGAAAACTTTGCCCTATTATCTTCTTTTCATGAAATTACCTCCTTAGCTTAATTACAAGTGTAGTGTTTTCCCACAGGCAATATAATATCTACTTTCCCTAAATACTCCAAAGTAAAGAAAACTTAGAGTGTTAAGTAAAATTGATTGGTTGAGCCCAAATCGAAAACAACATTACAGCTTACTGGTTAATCAATGTAAATTTCACTAATGCCACAAGGAGTCAAATCCATTTGTAAAAGAACATGTGTGCAATCTATTTCTTAAACGTGTATCATATGCAATGTTAATTTGATCTCACTAAGGTAGTTCTGTGAGACAAAAGTAATATTACTTCAAAATACTCTAATAGTTGTATAACATGAATTATGTCCAGTTAGGGCAGGAGATGTGTACAGTTATATAGAAACATTTATTGACACAGAAAACAGCTGTTTATAAATTTGATCGGTTAGTTATTATAGCAAATTTATAGTGCACTTATCCTAAGGAAAATCTACTCAATAATGACCACAAGAACAGAAGTCTTCAATTTTTACCAAATGTATTTATTGAACATTGTTTCTAAGGTGACAACAGTATTTCTCCACAGGGAGAAAATATTATTGTGGTTACATTTCTAGATCAAATAAATATTTGGTATCAACTAAAAAATATAATCAATATTATATCACAGTAGCAATCATATAACAAATATAAATTTCTTTGTTGAGATAAAATGGTAAAATTATGCCACCAATCATATAAAACAGCACAGATGATTACTTGCTCCTCAGGAGGTCAAAAATCCCACTCCTTGTACACATAATTCTTAAGAGTGCTACTCTACTGCATGGTTACCTGAAGTGGTATACTAGCTGAAACATGCATTGGCTAAAATTTTACTGACATTTCTTTGGATTAGAATTTAGGAGGATCTGGAGGGATTATGGACCATTTTTCAGTGCTCCTGAAGCTATCCATAGACATTTGAGCTGCTGCATTCTTTTTCCTAATGAATTTTCCCTCTAGCAAGCAAAAGTGTTCATTCATAGTTATTCATTTGACCTTAAAACTGCCTCAAAATAGTGTAGGCACTGGTTACTCAAGGGTTCTGTTGACAGCTATGAGAGTACTTCACACTTTATGGGGAGACCATGAGAAAAAAAATCAGGTCATTAGCACAAACTTTTTTTTTCCTTTTCCTGTGGATGTTTAAAAGTGCTCTTGGAAACCATGAAGATGACTGGGATCCCAGAGCACAGGTACCTGCTTCAAAATCTGTCAAAGCTTTCAGTGGATGGACAAAACTGGTAAAAATTGAGCTTTGAGTGTTAATTGAGCCTGAACTAAGGAAAATGATATTCAAAGCCACAAAAATGAGTCTTGTGACATAACCCTTAATTCATGGATAACTTGAACCAAAACTATTCTCCTTCTTAAGACTGTGTGTTTGTTCTCAACCCCCAATTCCTCATAACTTTCTAAGTAAGTAGGGTTTAAAAAAAAAAGTCAGGGCTGCCTGGGAAGGCTACATTCGCTTCTAACGGCTTGTACCTGCATATTTCATGCCTGACATGTTGAACATAACCGAGTAAAGTGCCAGAATAAAATCAGCTCTGTCCAAGTGGTACCAGGAGTGCTGCTAAAACGAAGGTAAGTGTAGGATTCTGCAGGATCCAAGACAGTCCAGGGAACTGGGACCAATTCTGGGAAACCTCAAAGTTGAGCATATTTGAAGAAAATGCAGAGTAAAATGGCTATGGGGGGCCCAGGAGGTCTGGATTTGAGGTACCAAGCACTACTGATATAAACACTTACTGATGCTCAGAAAAAGAGATGGTGAGTGTGTATTTGTGTCTCTTGAGATCTAATTTAACTTATAATTATTCACCAGAGTTAAGAGGCAAAATGTGTCTACTTGCTGAATATTTGAATGTACACAGTTCTCTAGTCGTTAGTATTTTTTACAAATATACCACTCAGACTAGGGGTCAGAGGATCTGGGTTTAATTCCAAGCCCTGTCACTTACTTGTTATGATTTTTGTAGCTTACAAAAATTTCTACAGTTTAAACATTTTCTTAAAAAGTCAAATACTCCCCCTTCTTGGATAACAGGATTGTTTTAAATATCAAAAGGAATGAAATTTGTAAGAGTGCTTTGAAAATTAGAATACTAGATAAGATATTAAGACTACAGTTAGGCTTGAGGCCAGGAGTTTGAGACAGGCAACGGAGTGAGACCCTGTCTCTATTTTTTTTAAAAATTAATTTTAAAAAAGGAAAGATAAAGAAAGGAATATAGTCAGTCAACAAGAAACGAATTGCTATGTTCTCTAAAGTCAGCTGGCTGATGTCCATGAGATTTTCCATGTCTTCTTATCATCTATACAATTATTTAATTTTTTTCTTAAATCAACTCATTTTTCCCATTTTGCAACCACATTACTCTTATCCTAAAACATAGTATTCATAAAATCAGAGATCGATGTGTTTATAATTTTTTATTTTTAGTTTTTAAGAATCAGGATCTTGCTTTGTTGCCCAGGCCAGAGTGCAGTGGTGCGATCATAGCTCACTGCAGTCTCTAATTCCTGGGCTCAAACGATCTTCCTGCCTCAGCCTCCCAATAATTCTAATATGTATTAAAATGAATTCATACTTATTAAAAGTTTTAAAAGTTCTGTATATCATGCTAGAAAAGAGGAAGGCCTTAAAATACAGGCAAGTAGATAAGACTAAACAGGGTAAGAAACAGAAGCCGTAAAAGAGTTGAACAATTGTTATTTGATCCTCTTTCAGATACCATCACTCTCCTCTTTAAAAGTACAGCATTGATTTTTAACTTAAGGTGAATTAGAATTTTTTTTTAATTCTCTTTTTCAAAATAAATTCTTTAGTCACTAAGGTCATCTGGAAGTGTAGTATCTGAAGAAAATTTTTATCTGAGGTTTAAGATTTTATCTTGGTCTGTCAACTTTTGTTTCGTCAAAGGAAGGGGTGATATTGGGACATTTTGCAGTTCAGAATTTTTCTCTAATGCATGTTTAAGAAGCCAGATTTTAAACTCTTTACACAGCTCTACCTATGGCTCAATATGTTAGCATTATGATGGGATTTTAAGGATAGAGTTTGAAGTAAGGTTATAGTGTGTGATTTTTGGCACAGGCATTCAGTCCAATAAACTGAGTGTTCAAAAAAGGAAAATAAAGACCATGTAAATCTCTTCAAGCCAGAGTGTTTACCTCTTGCTTCTTCAGGTAGAGCTATTGTGGTCAAAGTTTATTACCTTTAAGTTACCCCTATCTGTACCCTCCTCTATCATGGCAAAATTCTACCTAGGCCTCTAAGGCATAGGGAACCCATCATGATAATGTTCAAAAGGTCTGAAACACTGGTCCTCCTACTCCGGATGAGGGAAAGCAGACAAAAAACAGTGAGCTCCTCCAGATTCGCAAATCAGCTCCCATTTCTGTGCCAAATGTCAGAGGTTCCAGAAGCAGCTTATGTTCTGGGAATGCCAAAGATCTGAGGTAGAAAGAACTATTTGCAACCATTTCTAAGCCAGAAGGCAGTAACATATTGAATGGTTAGGCAGTAGAGGCAACTCTGCAGTTAATACACATTTTTTAAACTTTGATCTTAGGTTCATGACTACATGTACAGGTTTGTAATATAGGTAAATTGTGTGTTGTGGAGGTTTGGTATACAGATTTTGTCACCCAGATACTAACCATAGTACCCAATAGGTATTTTTTTTTATCCTCACCCTCCTCCCATCCCTCACTCTCAAGTAGGCCCCAATGTCTCTTGTTCACTTCTTTGTGTCCAGGTGCACTCAGTGTTTAGCTACAACTTTTAAGTGAGAACGTGTGGTATTTGGTTTTCTGTTCCTGAGTTGGTTTGCTCTCCATCCGTGTTGCTGCACAGGACATGATCTCATTCTTTTTTATAGCTGCATAGTATTCCATGGTGTATATGTACCACATTTTCTTTACCCAGTCTACCATTGATGGGCATTTAGGTTGATTCCATGCCTTTACTATTGTGCATACTGCTGTGATGAACATACATGTGCATGTGTCCTCATGGTAAAATAATTTCTGTTCTTTAGATATATACCCAATAATGGGATTCCTGGGTCAAATGGTAACTCTGTTTTAAGTTCTTTGAGAAATTGCCAAACTACTTTCCACAATTCCCAAACTGATTTGCATTCCCACCAGCAGTGTATAAGCATTCCCCTTTCTCTGCAGCCTCACAGGCATCATACACAGTTTTCCTTATTGAAGATATTTTTGGAGCCTTTGATATACCCACAGGTACTGTAAATGACCAAAAGGGGCACTCTGTCCTCAAATAAATCATTTTTTTTAACCACGTAGTGCTCGTTTGGGTGCATAGCACTCGTTTGAGGAGAATAGCATCCCAGGAGAGTCCTATTCTAAAAAGATATTGCTGTTGGGACAGTATAAATATAATGCAATATAACATAGGAGGTTGTCTTTTTGTATATTTTTAAAACATATTACTTTTGTGCTTTGGAGTTGCCCTAGATAAATATGTTGTAAACCTTTGTAAGTCTCTGCTTATTTGGCTTAATAACCCTTTTGTGGCTTCTGAATAATGTAAGAATTTGATTCATTATTTAGAAATCTGAGTTGCTGCAGCAATGAACTAGATCCTGCATTTAATTGAGACTGCCAATACTGCACAGATTGCCAGCCTCACATGGCATCAGACCTAACTCAATTTTCTTGCTAGCTTTAGAAAAAAAGGTAGAAAAATAATTCATTCCAAAAGTTAGAGAAAACACTTTGCCAATTACTAGTGACCTTTGATATGACTTTTAATTTATAGAAAGGCCCAGATTATTTTCAAACCAAAAGCGACTGACTCTTAGCTAGCACTTTAATTTTAAACAAATCTTCTACTCCATCTTGACTGTGAGTTCATACCTACAGAGTGATAAGCCTTCTAATGATGCCTGGCATACTGTCAGCTTTAGAAGCGATATACTGTATATGTTTGGAACTAAATATTTCTTCTTTCCATTGACTCTTGACCCCTTAGAACAACTGTCACCTTCTTCAAATGCTTTCACTAAGTAAAAAGTCAATTGGCTGTAAGTGGTGATGAAGAAAATGTCCTGTGATTAATGCTACAGTTTAGGCTGTTGTGATTAGTCACAGGAAAAACAGTTAAACTTCCTCCCCCAAGAAACATGGTATGTTAACAGCAAATGGCCTGCCTGAAGCCCAATAGGAAGAAATAGTTGGGCAGTGTTAAAAGCTGCCTATTGATTTGTGCCCCGACTGAAATCCATGTGCTGATGTAAATGAAAATGTGTCAAGAGTTGATATCGATTTTTTTTTTAAATCAGACCATCTCTAGGGAAATACTGCTAGCCATACTACTGCTCTTCTATGAGTGAAATAAGGTTCCTTTCCACAAGACTGCACATGTCCAGGCATCAAATTTTTCTCTTTAACTGAGGTGTGGTAGGATGCCTCTCTAACGTCAGCAATCTTTGCATGGAGAACGTGGCCCAGAGAACATAAAGATTGTCTTGATGAAAGACGTGTATGTGGGAAAGGGTGTGAGCTCAGGCCACCTATCTACACATTGGTCTGTTTGTGTATGGTTCATAACACATGTAGGCTTAAGCTAGGAAATGTCATCCTGTGTCTCCTAGAATAAATCAATGCAGAAAAATAGATTTATTTTTAGAAAATTCTATTCAAAGAGAACCACAATATAGGATGAAAGGTAAAGTATATTAGAATATAAACCATGAAATTGGGATCTTTCTTTTCCTTCAAACTGTAGGAAAACTAGCCACATTTTTTTTTTCATTTCTTAGGAGTTATTCCCTGAGCTGTACCTTACTCATAGACTGCAGTGCTTGTAAATATTGACTACCTATATACGAAAAGGCCAAGAGTCATAATAATCACACAGCTTTGGGTCATATCTGTGGGGATTTCAGCTGCCTAGGTAAGGCTGCACTCGTGACTCAGCTGGTATAAAGCACAGACACTAATATTAGGCGATTAGAATGGAATGGAATGGATTAGAATGGAATTAGGCGATTAGAATGGAAAATTAGTGTGGAAGAGGAGAGAGGTCATCACCTGGCAATATATGTGGATTATTTAGAATCAACTTTTGGGATTAGAGAAAACCCTAATGAACTAATAAAGGAAATGGTCTTTCCTTCCATGCTAGCTTAGAGAGCTAAATCCACTTAGTTTGATTTATTGGCCTCAGGTACAGACACATGATGAAAACTTCACTTTGCAAATTGATTAACTTTTTGTTGATTACTCAATGATTTTTGCAGTACTCTAAATTTTACGATCTGTGCACCTTATGCTCGAGATTAAAGGAAAAACAATGATCTGAAATAGACCTTAAGGGAACAGGAATTACTACGATGAGATAATTTTATACTGAAAGTTCTGCATTAAAATTTAGGAGTGTGTAGCAAATATTTTCAGAAGACAGTTTGTTACTGGTAACTGGGAAGACAAATAAGGTCTTACAAATGATCTAAGTAGATGGAACTTTTCAATTAGGACTGCTGCCTTCAAATACTTAAAATTAATCTGTACTTCTTAAAACAGGTGCAGCTTGATGGCCCTGTAGCTTGACTAACAAGCTAAGGCTTATGGCTGACGTTGCAGTGTCAAGGTCAAGGTCTCAGTCTCACTGACTGAGAGATCTTTGCCTATCTATGGGGAGTTCTAGACCAGCTCTCGACTGCTCTACCTTCCATCATTTCTTGTATTGTTATTTAACTTTTAGTATATATATTTATTAAGTATCTCCAGCAGGACATTAAACTCAATAAAAGCATGCATTATAGTTCATTTTGTTGGCAGCAGTACATAAATTCATAACTGCTCAAGGAAAAAATACACAAATATGTATATATTCATGTACACATATATGTGTGCATGCGTTTGTGTGTGTGTGTGTATATATATATATATATATATATATATATTTTTTTTTTTTTTGAGATGGAGTTTCACTCATGTTACCCAGGCTGGAGTGCAATGGCACGATCTCGGCTCACCGCAACCTCCACCTCTTTGGTTCAAGCAATTCTCCTCCCTCAGCCTCCTGAGTAGCTGGGACTACAGGCGCATGCCACCATGCCCAGCTAATTTTTGTATTTTTAGTAGAGACGGGGTTTCACCATGTTGACCAGGATGGTCTCAATCTCTTGACATCCTGATCTACCCACCTCGGCCTCCCAAAGTGCTGGGATGTATGTATATATTTTTAATGCAAGATAAGCTAGCCTCCTTATGACATTAAATTATTTAATCACTTTTTACACTGAAATCAAAGGAATACACACCAATGGCTTTACACAGTTATTCATTCTAAGATGAGTACAAATTACCTCAGAAAATATTTTCCAGAATAACAATAAATGTTTATTCTTTCTTCTTATGATTTATATAGCTGCTTAATATGCTCATTCACCAAGTATTTCCTAGTTGCCTTTTATGCTCAGGTATATAAATATTTTAAAATATGTATTAAATATTATATAATTAAAGTATATATTTGAAAATTATAAATATATACATATATATACTTGAGAAAAAATAATTTGAGAGTGAAAATCTGAAAATATAGACAATTTATTATCTATATGTAATATAATATTAATACATCATTTGTTATATGTTTTGTTTCCCAAATTTAGTGACCACCCAGTGTTTGCAAATATATTGTAAAGGTATACATTTAACAAATTAACTCATCTTCTGATTTTGACTTGAATTACCAAGTTGAAGGTTTTTCTTTACTTGCTTTTTTTGTTTTAAATAAAAGAAAGCAAATGATTTTAGCAACAGAATTGTCACAGCCAAAAACTTCCAGGTTAAGCAAAAGATCATGATAACTTTATCTTACCAACTACCTTGAATGTTTTAGTGTGTTCTTCACCGCTTAGTAAAAAGTCTGAATTAGAAAGCATATGTTACTATGTAATTCCCAGCCTCTCCTTTTAGGAGCCATCTTCACTTCTCCACGTACTGTACTAGTAGTGAAAGAAGCACTTGTACACAGTCATGCATTTGTCTTTTGATTGTAGAGAAGAAAAAGAAAATATATATATATACCCATATAAACCTAAAAATAAGAATGAATTATTTGCTAGCCCACAAAATTTATCATATTCTTTTTTGTCCTTTGGGGGTAGAGTTAGTTAAAAATCTATATTTAAAAATTTGGTTTGCAGTTAATAAGCTGAGATAGGAAACCAGAAAATAATGAGAATACATACTGTACTTTGATTTTTAAAAAATAAAAGAATAAGGAAGTAAAGCTCAGGAGAATTACCTTCCTTTTCTCATTCCCCAAATCTCTTATCCCTGAAATAATTTTGATTACTTCAATTCAACATGTTCCTATTTTCCAGAGCACAAAATAGACTCCAAATATAGTTCTATGTAGAATTTTATATATTTATGCCACAACATTTGACAATCATAGAAAAATGCAACACAGAACTCTTATAATTGGAACATATTTAAAAGCATGGAAACAAACATAAATTACAATATACAATATAAAGGATGCTAAATACCCAATATTTCCTTCCCTAGTAATAATGCTTTTGTTATAAATATGTTTCAATGTTCCTGGGAAAAGTTGTTAAACAAAGTTTGCATGTTGCATGTCTTAGAAGAATAAATGAAATATATCCTAATAAGTCACCTCTTAAGTATATCCACGTAGAACCAAGCCTTTTAATGATTTCCTTTAACTGGTAATGTATTAGTATTTACAACTTAAAAGTTTTATTCTTTATATTCTGTTGAATAAGGTTAAACAACCTAAAATCCAATTATATATATGTATAGAGATACATATTTCATACCTATAAATAACGAACTATTAACTGACGGAATAATTCAGGTGGCAAAAATTTTAAACATTTCGTTTTGTATTACTTAGGAGGAAAATAATCAGGAAACTAGAGGAAGCTCTTTTTTCCCCCCTTTTATTACACCAAAGAAATTGAATGCAATGAAGTGCATTATGCCTTTCTTTATCAGGTGTGTATTTACATTTGTATTGCTAAATTATTTACCACAAATACATTTTTTTAACTCTAGAAACCCTTAAAATAATAAAGTTCCATTTTTCAGCCTTTATGCAAACATGCAAATGTTAATGTGACTAAGGGATATACTTTAAATTACAGAGCATTTTTATTCATTATTCTATTACCCTTGCTGTGATATTCAGGCCTCCCAACTACGGAATATTAGAGAGCCCCCTAGTGGCACCTATATTTCTATTAAATTTCCAAACTAAGAATAAAGTTAGTTATTTTCCTTACTAAGTGCTTGGACCAGTTTTGATACCTAGCCATATTTTGCTGACTTTTTTCCCCATTTTTTTAAAGCCCAAGTTGACTTCCTTTTATGTACCACAAAAATTGTGCATGTTTATGGCATCAGAAATGTAATAATATCATCTCTGGATATTCAAATGCTCAGTTGCTAAAAATCTCTTTTCATTTTTTCTCACCTGGTAACCTTCCCAGTCATCTCAGAAACCATTTGGAGATTCACTGTGAAAAATATTTTTATGGGAAATAAAAGTCCTGCATTAAATGGTAAAAGCAAACACCTACCCAAATAGATGTCATTTTAATGTTATTGTAGTAAAGAGGCATTTCTTCATTACACTTTCATGTAGCCAGAGGAAAAGATGCACAAAATGGTACCCAAGATGCCTTATCACTGAGGCAGCTATCTACCATGTTTGGAATTTTTAACAGTACATTAGTTATGGTCAAGATTTGATGATGGGCTCAAGGGTGATGTTCCCTTGGATTAGTGAACAATTTGCAGTAGTTTTGTTGCTTTTTCAACTTGATCCCCACAAAGCCTCTGCCCTTACCTAAAATTATCCTTCTTAACAGGTGAGTGAATGCTTCCTAAATGTTTAAAATATACCCATGGACTCTTAAAGGTAAGGTAAAATTAGGAAAGGTAAAATACACCCATGGACTCTTAAAAGGTAAGGTAAAATTACAAATGCTGAGGAATAATGTTCTTCACAGTGAAAATAACTTCAATAGGAATATAGAGATGAAAATACCATGAATATACCCTGGAAACTATAAATGATTAGTATCAATGAAACACAGAATGAGAGGTAGGAGCCTAGGACAGGAGACATATCCAGAGATGTAACAAGGACCCACTAGACTAGGGAAGGCTTTGGGACTAAAGTAAGGGGTTTTAGTTTATCCTAGATACTAGTAGAAAATATTGTAAGATAAACCAGATTTCTATTTTAGGAACTCAGTCTGGAAATAGGCTAGAGGGTAAATTAGAGGGGAAATAAGATTTCAAGTCAGAGTGAACATTTGGTTCAAGCAGGAAACAATGAGAGTGGTAGAGAAAGTTGTCAAAAGTGCCTCTGCAGCAAAGTGAGGTCACTTCTGGGCTACCGATGCCCTGACAACAGTCAAATTAACTGGAGTCTGAGCAAGGGCCTTGGCACCACCATGCCTCAGTTCAGTATCACATCAGTGTTGTCTTATTTGCTTATTTGCCCCTTACCCTTGGCAATTCTGCTGCCTCCCTCCCTCTCCCATACTCATGTGAACATCTTGTAGCCATCAGCCCCAAAGAAAGGCATGAGTTGTATAGTCTGAGCTTCACTATTTTCAAGGGTATGAAGCATAGAAAAGAAAAACTCGTTGAAAGGGAGTGTTTTGGAATATGCAGAGTGGTTAGCTGCTAGATGTTGGGTATAAGGGACAGGGAGAATGTCGGAATGGCTCCAGGGTCTCTGGCATAGCAGCGGGGAAAATGTAAGCACTAATCACTGTTTATACAGCCAATCAAAGAGGAGGGTCGAAAGTGAACTGTTTGGCTTTCTATGCTGTGTTACAAATTCTCACAAAGTTAGCAGCTTAAAACAACACACATTTACTATCTTACGACTCTTATTAGGGCATGAGTTTGGGCATGGCTTAGCTGAGTTCCTGCTTCAGAGTCTCACAAGACTGCCATCAAAATGTCATCTATGCCTTGGTTCTCATCTGGAGGCTCAACTAAGGACAGGTTGTTGACAGCATTCCATTTCTAGCAGCCAAAGTTTCATGGCAGCTTCCTCCTTTAAAGCCAGCAACGGAGATAGAGACTCCACAGTAAGCCTACTAGAAGGACCATCTTATGTCATGTATCAAAATCACAAGGCTGACATCCTATCACCTTTGCTATGTGGGCTAGACACAAGTCACAGGTCCTGCCTATACTCACAGGAAGGGATTATACAAAAGCATGAACATCAGAGACCAGGGATCATGACAGCCACCGTGTCTATCACAGGAGTCTTTGTATAACGTTTACAGAATATGAAATTTCTGAGTGTTTTTACCTCCAACTATCAATTCAAGGAAATTATATTATACTATAACTTGGATTGTCATTATATAGGCTTAGGATTATTAGAGTAAATGTCCCAAAAATAGCTACCATATAGGAGGGAAAAAAAGGAATAACTCCATTCTTTCTGATCTTTACCCCCCTTCAGAAGGATTCCTACATTTCTAACAGGAATTTGTTCTTCAGTGTCTCATATACCTCTGAGAAATCCCAGTTCGTGGTTTGGAAACTATCAAAGAGCAAAATCCAAGAATACTTAATACTAAATAACGTTATAACATTGGATTGTTGCTGGTTGCTTTCCTATCCATTATGAAGTTTACTTGATGTAAATATTTAGTGAAGTATCAAAACTAACCTTAAATTCTTTCCTTGTGCACCTCTTCTTGAGCTCCCCCAAATAAGTCAAGATTTTTTAAAAACTAGGGCAGTCCTAAAATTGCATATATTATATCCAGTCTTCTTCTAATTTCTAATGACTCTCTTTAAAATATTAATACTGGCTCTACCCCATCCCCTTTTTTCTATTTACACACCTTCTCAACACTAGTGCAAGCTGTTACTGCCTTATGTCTGGATAAATCAGTGTCAACCTCCTATTTGGTATCCTTATTCCTCTTTCCCTTCCCTCTTCTGTCAGAGCTATTCAAGATTGAATTTTTATTCTATATATAAACAGCTTTGAACATGTAGTTTCTTTTTTCAGTCATGTGCGCTGGTGCTCCATTTCCTGCACTACCATCTACATGCCCATGTCTGCCTTTTTAGAAGGTCTGTCATCTAATGTACCTGCTTATTCAACTATATTCCCATTTGTAACACAAACTACATTTTCTCTTCCAAATAATTTTCTCCAACAAGCAGGCTTGTTTCTGTTTCTTTATGTCTGCTCAGATTTACTTTCAGCTTGGGTTGTCCATGCATCTGTCACCATACCTGCCCTAAGTCACAATGAATAGATATTGCATGATGGGGAGCCCAGGTAAAGAGTAAGAGGAAGGCAGATGTCTAGAAAAGAAAAAGAGAAAGATGAGGTGAACCTATAACAGAACTCAGAAGGCAGAGCCCATGGCAGAGCCAGAAGTTTGGAGAAAGGTAGGCGAAATGAACAGTAATAGTACATTCTAGAAGTCAAAACCAATCCAAGCCCGGTAGGTTAGCCAGGACAAATGTAAATATCAAGGGTGGAGACAAGCAAAGAGGGGCAGACAGAAAACATACACACACACACACACACACACACACATCCCAGAAGGCAAAAGAGATAAAAGGTCATATATGAGGATATTCTCAGGCTTTATAGGGATGAATGAGGAAAGAGAACAGGCAGGTGCATATTCACCAGGAGCAGCTTGATAAGAGAGGCCACATTTGTCCTGAAAGCCAGGTTCTTTAACAACCTAGTGTACCTCCTGTTCAGGCAGACTGTTGCATGTGGAGTATTACAGTCTTTTAATACAGTCAGACATGGGTTCAAATTCCTCTTCCGCCATTTGTTAACTCTGTGGCCTGGGACTTGTTACTGAACTTCCCCAACCCTCACTTCACTAATCTGTAACATGTGGATCATTATATCAATCTCTTGGGGTTATAAGAATTAAATGTGATTACATAAAATATATGAAATGCCTGACATCGGCCAGGCGCGGTGGCTCATGCCTGTAATCCCAGCACTTTGGGAGCTGGGCAGAGGTGGATCACCTGAGGTCAGGAGCTCAAGACCCCCCTGGCCAACATGGTGTGTCTACTAAAAATACAAAATTAGACGGGTGCAGTGGCACACACCTGTAATCCCAGCTACTCAGGAGGCTGAGGCAGGAGAATCACTTGAACCCAGGAGGTGGAGGTTGCAGTGAGCCAAGACCACACCATTGCACTCCAGCCTGGGCAAAAAGAGTAAAACTCTGTCTCAAAAAAAAAAAAAAGCCTGACATCTGGCAAATATACAACATATATGTTGATTTTTATTATTTTACTTTTATTTCCATTTTTCTATCTGTTAAAACCAAAATGGCTGCCAAGTTGTAGCTATCCTTTTATGAGGTCTGCATGACTTTCTGTAACCTCTTGTGATCCATAAAATCTGTCTTATACATTGGGCCACTTACCACAGAATGTTGTTTAGTTGTGCTAAGTTTCAGGCTATTTAAGCTAGTTTCTTCAATGATATTAAAAGGTCCTTAGGGAGAGATTTCCCAGGGCTGAACTCATCGTACTCAGCCCGCACTGGAGACTACAATGCATTTCAAGGCCCCGCTTCATTCACCCATTCAACAGGCATGTATCCAGCACACACCATGAGTGATGTGTTGGGGATGAAAAAGAAGACAAGCTTGGCCTCCCAGAGCTAGGCGTAGGCTCTATCACTAAAGTAAGAGCACTATCATCTTAAAAATGGAAGGACCCTAAGAGATTATCTAGCCCAGCTCTTTACTTTTACAAAGACGCAATTGAGAATCACAGAAATGACAGTGGCATATAATTTCTTATTCACTGACCTCTTTTTGCCTTGTTGAATCACTGTCATTTGGAAAAATAAAGAGAAAAAAGCCTAGGATGTTTTAACTGAGTGCGAGTTTTAGAGTGAATTGTTTTGCCTTCTGCCATGTTACTGTAAAACAGAGGCCACTTGTCTCAAACAACATTGCCAGCAAATGTGCATGGCATAGCCTCCTGCAAGTCTCTACCAGAAAACTCAAGACTACTCTGTGGCTGCTATGCTCTGACCTCTTTTTTTCCCCAGTGTGAGGGAAAAAAATCATCATAGGAAGAAACACAGGTAATTCAGGAAACATGCAAAGACACTTCCTGCTTTCTTTATTGGGGAAGCCCAACAGGGTGGCTTTTTCCAGTGGTCACTCCAGACCACTGTTAGTACATTTAAAAAGACACATCTAAGCATTTGTATGTAGGGATGCATTTGAATCAATAACATGAGACTGGCATCTGAAGAGTCAGTGGCTTTAATCAAACTGTTTGCTCGACATCCTTCAATACTTGATCCACAAACTTATTTCAAGATAAGAATGCCAAAGTGAAGATTAACACCTCTAGTTCAGTGGAGCTAATGAGACATGACTTATTAATCCTACAAGAAAATCTTAATTAGGCACTGCAGCACTGCTTGTTTTATTGTTAAATACTACCCAATCCCCAAAGAATTGGAAAATAAATAGGGACTAAATAGAAAGGAGTGTTATAATTAGGCCCACTGAAATGAAAGAAATAGTCTTTTTCTCCCCCACAGAAAGTATTTGCCACTTTTTTTCCCTAAATAACTGGTATTAGCATTTGTAACAAAAGTTTGATACAAACATCTTTGAAATAGCCAGACATGTGGACACCAGAGAAACAGGAAAATCTGATGCACCAGAACTCTGCTAAGAAGGCAGTTGTACTGCTGAGTTTCAGCTGCAGCAAAACTCGGGTCACCCGTCCAGGTTAATTAGCAAGATGACTTCATTATTATTTACTTCTTGTTCATTTAATAGACACTTCCATTAACCTACACTCATTTTTAACACTAAGGATTTCATGATGCAAGTGGAAAAAGAATTGCTTCACTTTATTTCATTGGCATTTTTTTCAAACTATCCATAGTACCCAAAAAGCAACTGGGAGAAGAGAGGGGCTGCAAGACAAGGGAATAGCAGACATTTACCCAAGCTTCCTTAAAACTGAAAAGCTGGAACGTAGCATACCCATGGTAACCCGCATGAACAACAAGTTCTCCCATAATATTTGGTGTTCTAAAATTTGTTTTCTTTAGTGGATTAAAGATAAATGTAGAAAAGAAAAAAGAGAAAGAAAAGAAGAGGGTGAAGAAAGAAGCAGTTAGGGAGAGTGGGAGAGAATCTTTGTGACATTCATTTACTACTTCAGAGTAAGTCACCTTGTTAAGTTACAGCCAGAAAAAAATAGCATTGGCATTGGACATACAATATGTTACAAAGTATACTAATAAACCAGATTGCCAAATTATGTCAGTCACATCTAAATAACAACAAGCAAACTGCCTTACACAGATGGAGAATGTGTAAGATGCATAGATTTCCTGTGTAGGCAACCTCAACTAAGACTTATTGATTAATGTTGTCCTACTTGTTTATTCTGTTCAAAATCGAAATCATGGACTGTGTTATTTTCGCCTTCTTTTTTTTTTTTTTTTTTTTAAAGGCAAAACCCTTAAAGTCTAAGCCCCATGTTGCAAAATCTTGAAGCTTTAAATAAAGTTTCCTTATCTTTGGCAAAGGGAAGATGTACAGGGTTCTCAAAGAAATGTCAGTGACTACCTTCCCAACACCAGAGCTTCAGAAGTGCAAGAGTACCCCCAACTAAAGCTTTAGGAAGCCAGTTTAGCAATTATTCTGATTATTGTTATATTGGGTAATATTATTAAAAGAAAGTTTATTTTCTTTCCATGTATACTAAACCACCGAACTTGTGTTTGAAGAGAATAAAAAATAATAAATTATCTGGGGAGACTGAGATCATGAGATTGCCCAACAGCTTCCTTCTGTTCAGTGGCCACAAATGATACCCCTTGCCTCAGTATAATGAATCTGTGTTATTATTCAATACAAGTAACAATGGGAAGCAATCAGAGAAGCAATCATAATATTTGAAAATATATAAAAGACACACACAGCTCCAACATTTCTTAGCTACGTGACATTTGATCAATTTACATTAACTTCTTTCAGTCTTTGGCTCCACATGTCAAAGTGGAGGTGCTAATAAAACCTAATAAATTTGCTTTGAGAATTTGATGATACAGGGTACATAAGACAGGTACCCTGTAAAATATCAAGCAACAAATAAATGTATGAAAGGGACCAGGACATGAAAGGATAGGGGATCAATGAAAATCCATCACTGATAATTAGGAAAATTACTGAAAACACACATATACTCTTTTCTGCACAGATAAATTGCAGCAAGATCAGCACTGACCAACTTGGAGAGGGTCATTTGAAAAGGAAGGAAAGGTATAATTAACTCTTGTGAATCCACAGGTACCTAGATGCCATTGCCAGAAAAACTGTTAAATGGCTAATTTAATAGTTGGCTAAAATTCAGTTTTAAATATAGCTCCCCATTGCTTCCCAACTTTCCTTCCCCTCTACGTGTTAGAGTGAAAATATCACTATCCTGAGAATCAGGAGTTACGTAGCCTAGTTTGAGTTCGCTAGATGTGTTTATTTTGCATTGTTCGTTTATTCTTCATTCATCCCTTCAGCCAATGTTTATTGACCTCTTGAGTATCAGGTCCCGTACTGACCACAGGAGATATAGCAGTATACCTCTAACGTGTCTTCCCATCTAGCAGGGGTCTCTTAAATTCTCCAGCCTCAGCTCCTTCATCTGTAAGAAGAGGGAAAAGAGTGCAGTGCTCTCTACAGCATCTTCCAGCCCTATTGTTCCCAGTGTTGATTCTCTCTGAAGATTTTCATTCTTTATTCTTCTCTGAAGACCTACATAATCTTGCTGAGTCTTTCCCTCTTCATGAAATTATGAAATGTTGAGTCTGTATATATGTATATATAATTATATACATGAACATATATATAAACACATACATGTGTATATAGCCTATAACCTATTTTCTAAATAGAATCCCTCCCTTCAGTTTATGTATTTCACACTTTTTGAGGGTTATTGAGGGAAGTCACTCTGCTATTTATGGAGGCAGATGCAGATAGGCGTATTAAATAGTCCCTATCTTCTAAGTACGTATAACGTAATAGACGAGACAAGATAAATATACAATAAATACATATCAGAATCCTTCCTTTAGAAGAAATCCCTTTATATTAGCAGGATCAGAGGAGGCTTCTTCCAAGCAGTGAAGCTAAAGTGAGCTTGGAGGAAAGGATAAGATATTGATAAGCAAAATTTTTAAAAAAGAGAGATCATCCAGGGAATAGTATGGGCAGAAGAAAAGAATAAGAAAGCACAGAGTCTCTGAAAAAATACTGGCCATGGTGGATATTTCATATGTGGGATATGAGAGTTGAGACAAGTAGAGGAGATTGCAGCCAGATGTGAATTACGGCACCAAATTCAGGTGCTGGGATTTTATGCTCTAGGCTAGCACATCCCAATAGAGTATAATACAAGCCACAAATGCAAAACACATATGTAATTTACAGTGTTAGAGGCCTCATTAGAAAAGGTAAAAAGAAACAGGGGAAATTAATTTTAGTGATATATTTTCTTTACCCAGTATAGGCATCTCAAAGTAAAATCAATATATTTGACATTCTTTTTTTCATACTATGTCTTTGAAATCCAGTGAACATTTAATACTTTTGGTGCATCTCAAGCTGTGCTCATGACTAGGCGCTAGTGACTGCCATATTAGACCCCGCAGTTCTAGGCTATGGAAAGTTATTCCAGGGGTCTTGGAGAGTGGTTTAGTAAAAGCAGTTTTTAGGCAGCTGAATGAGGCTTTTGTATGTAGATGTGTATCAGATTGTGGGGATGTTGAAATCATCTGGTTTTGAAGTAATTGCTTTGGAAGTGTCGACTTACAGGTTATGAAAACTTGGGAGAAACATTGGGGCTACACAATCCAGTTGAAGAGAAAGTAGTAAGCAATATGCTGACTCATTAAAAAAATAGAACTATTCTTTTGCATCTGATTATTTTGTTTATCTCACTGGGCCTGAGTCACATTAGGTTTACTCAATTCCACAAACAAGAACCAAACATCTAGCTGTGCCAGGCTTTGGGGATTCATAGACATACAGGCCATTGTTGTTTTTTTTTTTTTTCTTTTTTTTTTGAGACGGAGTTTCGCTCTTGTTACCCAGGCTGGAGTGCAATGGCGCGATCTCGGCTCACCGCAACCTCCGCCTCCTGGGTTCAGGCAATTCTCCTGCCTCAGTCTCCTGAGTAGCTGGGATTACAGGCACGCACCACCATGCCCAGCTAATTTTTTTGTATTTTTAGTAGAGATGGGGTTTCACCATGTTGACGAGGATTGTCTTGACCTCGTGATCCACCCGCCTGGGCCTCCCAAAGTGTTGGGATTACAGGCGTGAGCCACTGCGCCCCGCCCAGGCCATTGTTCTTAATGTCAGTAACTTAATGTCAAGGCAATTACACAACAGAGGGTGAAAGCTATTTCTGAAGGCTTTGTAAACACAAAATAGAAACTATCCAATTCTACCTGGAAGAATCAATATTAACAATTGGGGCAAGTAACACCTAAGCTAAATATTGAACGATAACTACAATTTCTACAGGTGGAAATGGAGGAATGGGCCTCATGCAGGGAAGGAAGAACATGCTGGAAATTAGGAAAGCATCTGGCATGTCTGGGAAACAATTAATATTTTTCAATTTAGGGTCTGTGTGGACATATCAGAAATGAAGTTAGAAAGGCAATTAAGGGTGAATTGGAGGAAGAGGGAGGTAAACACGTAGCTAAATGTGAAGTGGCTCCGCTTGGCTTCAGAGACCTAGAACCTTATCAAGGAGAGAGGGCACTTCCAGAGCCCTCAGGTTAGCACTGGGGAACATGACTTTTACCTGAGAAAAGATGGAGAGGAGTCAGCTCTGTGAGAGTAATGTGAAGACAATGGCTTACAGATTATAACCCAGAATACCGACTTGGTGTCAGCTGTAATGATCTGCCTTTTCACTGAAAAGTATTTGACATTTCACTAAATTGACCTATGCCTGCCAATAGCAAACTCAGTTGCATTATCTTCTCTGTTCAAAGTTTAAGCATATAAGCCACTATAGTCATAGGCACAATGTGGCTCTTGAAGGTGAGCTTTTATCATTTGGGATTCTGTGTTCCCTGAACGAAAAGCTTCAGGGAAAAAATCACTAGTATTTTTTTTTTTTTCTTAAAGCTACCGGTGATGGAGAAATATGCCTTGCCTACAATAGTTTTCTATTGCTGCATAACAAATGGAAACTTAACATTCATTTATTAGCACTTAGTTCTTTATGTCAGAAGTCCAGGTAGGCTCAACTGGATTCTCTGATGAGCGTCTCACAAGGCTGAAATCAAGCTATCAGTTGGATTATGCTCTTGCCAAGAGATTCCAGGAAAGAATCTGTTTCCAAGTTCATTCTTGTGGTTGACAGAATCCAGTTCCTTGTGGTTGTAGGAATGAGGTCCCGGTTTTCTTTTTTTTTTTGAGATGGAGTTTCGCTCTTGTTACCCAGGCTGGAGTGCAATGGCACGATCTTGGCTCACCGCAACCTCCGTCTCCTGGGTTCAAGCAATTCTCCTGCCTCAGCCTCCCGAGTAGCTGGGACTACAGGCATGTGCCACCATGCCCAGCTAATATTTGTATTTTTAGTAGAGACGGGGTTTCACCATGTTGACTAGGATGGTCTCCATCTCTTGGAGGTCCCGGTTTTCTTGCTGGCTATTGGCTATAGGTTGCAACTCCTAGAGGCTGCTTTCCAAATTTTTGCATCTTCAAACTCTCAGCACTATGTCAATCCTTCTCTTGCCTCTAATTACTCCTTCTGCTATTTGCTAGAGAAAATACTCTGCTGTTAAAGGGCTTATCTGATTAAATTAGACCCACCTGAATGATCTCTCTGTCTTAAGTTCTACTGATTAGTAACGTTAATTACAATCTGCAAAATCTTTTGCCTTGTAATGTATCGCATAGTAGTAATAGCAGACAAAGGTTATGGGAGCCATGTACAATTCCATACTCCTTTTAATAGCATGTCAGAGTACATTTCAAATAGAACCATTTGATTTTTCCCTGTAAACTGAAAGAAGCTTTTGTTGCTAAAAAAATGAAACAAAAACAAAACAAAATATTTGAATGTCCATAAAAGGGCAGATATAGATTTTTTTTTCTAAGTGGCTGATTAAATAGGGGGAGGGGGTCAATAAATTTAAGAGAAAATGAATAAAATAAAAGCAATTTTTATTTCTGACAGTATGGCAGAATAGGTCCCCTATATCATCTACATCACCCTCACTGTTGAAATAACGTATATGCTGAAATAATTAAAATATATGTCTATATCTGTAAATATACAACTATATGAGACTGCTTAAAAGTAAGGAGTCAACAGATCCCCAAAATAAAATAAAATCAGGAAACCTGATTGATAAGCAAGTTCCCAAGTGGGGATTGCTCTGAGAATTTTTGCTAAACCCTAGAATTCTTTGGCTTCCATTTTGATGGTTGTGTGGGGCCAGCTGTGAGATACAGCCTAGGTCTTGGTCAGTGCAGGGAATCTAACATGAGGCATTCATAAAAACAGTATTCTAGAGAGCTATACTGTCAAGGTAAGAAGGAATTAGCAGCAAACCCTGATATTTCACAAGCAAATTGATTTTGGCGTAGCATGAGAGGACAGAATTTTTTAAGGATTCATAATCCCAAATTGATCTTTGCTTGAGTTTGGGTTCTGATTCATACTGCATGTATGGTCCATAAAACTTCAAGCATGATCCCAGAAGATCATATCCTCAGGTGACTAGCAGAAAAATAAACAAATAAAAATGTATAACTTCTTTGAAAGAACTCAACTTGAGCCCAGGTTTCAAGGTACCACAAATAAAGTTCCTTATAAAATGAGCAGTCAAGAGTGAAGAATCACAAAACAATAAAAGAAGTGAGGCACTGTGAGTAAAACAACAGACCACAAAATCCTCATATAATAGAATTTTTTGACATGGAATATAAAACAGTTATGTTTAAAGAAATTTTCTAAGAGTTTGAAAATATGCTGAAGTTTGCTGCTGACACTGGAGCCACTCCAATTGCTGGCCACTTCACTCCTGGAACGTTCACTAACCAGATACAGGCAGCCTTCCGGGAGCCACAGCTTCTTGTGGCTACTGACCCCAGAGCTGACCACCAGCCTCTCACAGAAGCATCTTATATTAACCTACCTACCATTGCTCTGTGTAACACAGATTGCCCTCTGCACTATGTGGACATTGCCATTCCATGCAACAACATGAGAGCTCACTCAGTGGGTTTGATGTGGTGGATGTTGGTTCGGGAAGTTCTGCGCATGCGTGACACCATTTCCCATGAACACGTGTGGAAGGTCATGCCTGATCTCTAAGTGATCCTGAAGAGAATGAAAAAGAAGAGCAGGCTGCTGCTGAAAAGGATGTGACCAAGGAGGAATTGCAGGGTGAATGGACTGCTCCAGCCCCTGAGTTCACTGCTACTCAGCCTTAGGTTGCAGACTGGTCTGAAGGCGTGCTGGTGCCCTCTGTGACTATTCAGCAGTTCCCTACTAGAGACTGGAGAGCTCAGCCTGCCACGGAAGACTGATCTGCAGCTCCCACTGCTTAGGCTACTGAATGGGTAGGAACAACCAATTAATAGTCTTAAGCTGTTCTTGCACGGACTGTTAGGCAACATGGAAATAAGGTTGATGGAAAATAAACATCAGTTTCTAAAAGGAAAGAAAGAAAGAAAGAAAATATAAGAAGGGAACTTAAGACCATAAAAAAAGACCAAGTGTGTATAGTATTAGATTCTGCAAAGTAATATATAATAATTAAAATTTATAATGCAATTGATAATATCATTCAACATATTAGATATCATGAAGATAGTGAACTGGAAGATCAATCCTAAGATGCAAACTAGAATTCAGTCCAGAGAGATGAAAGATAGAAAACATGAAACATAGGTCGTTATAGAGGGTAGTGTAAGAAGGTTTAGCATACCTCTAATCAGAGTTTCAGGTGGAGTTAATAGAGATAATGGAGAAGAGGAATATTCAATGAGGTGATAAGAATTTCCCCAAATTGGCGGAGTTCCATGGCTCACGCCTGTAATCCCAGCACTTTGGGAGGCCAAGGCAGGCAGATAACTAGGTCAGTTCAAGACCAGCCTGACCAACATGGTGAAATCCTATCTCAAATAAAATACAAAAATTAGCCAGACGCGGTGACGCACACCTGTAATCCCAGCTACTCAGGAAGCTGACGCGGGAGAATCGCTTGAACCTGGAGGTTGCAGAGAGCAGAGATCGCACCACTGCGCTGCAGCGTAGACAACAGACCCAGACTCTATCTCAAAAAAATAAAAATAAAATAAAAAGAATTTCCCCAAATTGCTAAAAGATACCAAATCCTAGAACTGGGAAAACTAGCGGGTCCCAAACAAGATTAATGAAAAGATTTCCACACCAAGACATATTAAAGAAAAGCTACAGAACACCAAAGTAAAAGAGAAGCTCTTAAAAGTGGAAAGAGTGAAAAGAGAGATTTCTTTCTAAGTCCCAATAGTTCGCCTGATTATAAACTGCCTTTTTGAGAAGTAGAACTTCTACCGCCCAGAGCTGTCTCCTTATGACCTGGAGCTGTCTCTTTGACCTCAAAGCAGGAAGTGTGAGTTCCCCACCCATCCCCAACCCTCACTCCCTCAGATTCCGCTCTGTCTCTTGTCCTCTTACTTCCTTCTTGTTCTTTTGCCTTCCAGGCTCCCTGGGAGTGTAAGGGACTAGTTTCTATGGATGCCTTACCCAATTTGTAAAACTACCTCCTGTGCTGGAGATAGGAAGTTTGTTTCTTCTCCATGTAAATGTTAGTTAATAAACCAGATGGCCTGATTACACTGACCAAGTCTCTTCTTGTTTTTTGTAATTTTCCACTTCCCTGACACTGTTGGACCTGCCACTAGTTTCTCCCTCCCTGTTTCATCAGTCTCTCTTTAAGCCACCATCACACCTACACAATTGGAGTTGAGCTCAGTTTTATACTGAAGTCACTCTCCACTACTGCAGTAGTATTACAGACTAGAACCTGTCTTTACCACCTTTGACTAGTGTCTGGCTTTGTTTTTCTTTAACACCGCTCAGTAAATGTGAACTTTATTCTGGCATCTCAACACAATTCCCTGGTACCAGTGAAGGTGTTTTGCCTCCTGGATGCTGACTCTTTACAAGTTCCTGTCTTATTTATAGTTTGGAGGTGATTACTAACCTAAGAGGTCTTTACCGAACACTAAACATCTCAAAATCCAGTTAAGAAAAAGAGAGTAAGACTAATTTTTGGAGGAGAAAATTTTAGTAATTTATTCTTTTAAATCCAGCTTCAACTCACTACAGCTGATGGATCTTTCAAGACTTAATTCATCCTAGTGAAGAAAACAGCTCAAAGAAAGAAGTCCTACATATTTTTGCCTGGGGAAATAAGAAGAAATTAAGGAAAATATTTCTGCATTTGGTTTGAAAAGTCACAATTTTTGTTTGCTGGATGTAAGGAAATTCTGCTTCTGGCAAAGGAAAATGAAAGAGCTGAGATGCAAGAAGGAACAGGGAGACAGAAACTAGATTAGTGGTTGCCAAGGGCTGGGAGGGAAAGATGGAGAAATGAGATAGACTGCTAAAGGGTACCGTGTTTTTGGGAGGGTCATGAAAATGTAAATGTAAAGTTGATTATGGTGATGATTGCACAATACTGTGACTATGTTAAAATCTAAGTACACTTTTAAATGGGTGAGTTGCATGTGAATTATCTCTCAATAAAGCTGAGACCAATATAAAAGGAATAGTAAGTGACAGTATTGAAAAATGTAGATAAATCTAAAACAAATATTGTCTAAAACAGCAATAAAAATAATATAGGGGGATTTGGAGAATCAGTCTAGAATGAAATTTCTGACTAATGTACATATTAGTGAGGAGGAGATATTGGAGTTGGTGTGCCAATTCTACCATTGTCAAAATGATTAATCTCAGAAATTATTCATGCAACTAGTTTATTTTCTCTTTTGCTACCCTTGATGAACCTATAATAATCCTTCTCATCCTAGCATGATATTTTTATGAGAGGAACCATTGATCCATCCAGAGAGAGTGAAAAAGACTGTTAACACTTGTTAATTTCAAATTATTTGACACCTCTTTCATTTCTTCCACGTTCTGTACTTTAACAAAAATTACTTCAGCTCTCTTTTAAAATCTATTTAGGCATACCTTGTTTTACTGTACTTTTTTCTGCTTCACAGATACTGCTTTCCTTTTTTTTAATTGAAGGTGTGTTGCAACCCTGCATTAAGCAAGTCTGCCAGCACCATTTCTCCAAAGGCATACATGTGCTCATTTCACGCCTCTGTGCCACATTTTGGTAATTCTCTCATTATTTTAAACTTTTTTATTATTTTATCTGTTATGGTGATCTGTGATCAGTGATCTTTGATCTTACTGCTGTTATTGTTTTGGGTGCCACAAACTACACCCATATAAGACACAACAATATTGAAATTGAACCAGTTAATAGTCTTACAATGGCCTCTAAGTATTCAAGTCAGAGTTACACATCTCTCACTTTATTTCTTATTACTTTTGTTGTTATTTTAATTTTTATTTTGGATTTGGGGTACATGTACAAGTTGTTACCTCGGTATATTATACTCTAAGGCCTAGGTTACAAATGGTCCCATCACCCAGGAACTGAGCATAATACCCAATAGTTAGTTTTTCAGCCCTTGCGCTTCTCTCCCTCCTCCCTCTAGTAGTCTGCAGTGTCTATTGTTCCTATGTTTATGTCCATGGGTGCTCATTGTTTAGCTCCCACTTATGAGAACAGGCAGTATTTTGTTTTCTATTTCCACATTAAGGCACTTAGGATGATGGCCTCAAGTTACACCCACATTACTGGAAAGAACATGATTTCAATTTTTATGGTTGAATACTATTCCATAGTGTATATGTAACATATTTTCTTTATACAGTCCACTACTCATGGGCAGATTAATTCCATGTCTTTGCTATTGTGAGTAGTGCTGCAATAAATATATGAGTACATATTTATTTTCATAGAACAATTTAATTTCTTTTGGATGTATACCCAGTAATGGGACTGCTGGGTCAAATGGTAGTTCTGTTTTGTGTTCTGTGATGCGTCTCACTTTAAATGAAAAGCATTTTAAAGATATGTGTAAATATCACATCTGTTTACAACATTGTTTACTGAATGTGTTTAAGCTCACTGTTGAGACCTACTGCTCAAAAAAAAAAAAAAAAAAGGCTCCTTTCAAAAGACAGGAGCACTTACTGTTCATTGACAGTGCACCTAATCACCCAAGAGTCCTGTTGGAGATGTACAAGATTAATGTCACTTTCATGCCTTCTGTTACAATATCCATTCTACAGTACATGGATCAAGGAGTAATTTCAACTTTCAAGTTCTATTATTTAAGAAATACATTTCATAAGGCTATAGCTGCCATTGTGATTCCTCTCATAGATTTGGACAAAGCAAATTGAAAACTTTCTGGAAAGGATTCACCATTCTAGCTGCTATTAAGAACTTCTGTGATTCATGAAAGGTGGTCAAAATATCAACCTTAACAGTTGGCAGATGTTAATATCAACCCTCATGAATGACTTTGGGGAGTTCAAGACTTCAGTGGAGGAAGTAACTGCAGATGTGATAGAAATAGCAAGAGAACTAGTGGAACCTGAAGATGTGACTGAATTGCTACAGTCTCAAGATCAAACTTGAAAGGATGAGGAGCTGCTTCTTATGGCTGAGCAAAGAAAATGGTTTCTTGAAATGGAATTTACTTCTGGTGAACATGCTGTGAACATTGTTGAGATGACAACAGTGGGTTTAGAATATTACGTAAACTTCATTAATAAAGCAGAGACACATTTTGAGAGGAGGACTGACTCCAATTTTGAAAGAAATTCTGCTGTGGGTAAAATGCTGTCAAAAAATATTGCATGCTAGGCCGGGTGCGGTGGCCCATGTCTGTAATTCCAGCACTTTGGGAGGCCAAAGCAGGTGGATTACGAGGTCAAGAGATCGAGACCATCCTGGCCAACACAGTGAAACCGCATCTCTACTAAAATACAAAAATTAGCTGGGTGTGGTGGCGTGTGCCTGTAGTCCCAGCTACTCAGAGGCTGAGGCAGGAGAATTGCTTGAACCTGGGAGGCGGAGGTTGCAGTGAGCCGAGATTGAGCCACTGCACTCCAGTCTGGCACCTGGTGACAGAGCAATATATACACACACACACACACACACATATATATATATATAGCATGCTATATATATATATATAGCATGCTATATATATACACACACACATATATATATAGCATGCTATATATATATATACACACATATATATATATATATATATATATTTATATATAGCATGCTACAGAAAGCTCTTTCATGAAAAGAAGGGTCAATCCATGTGGCAAATCATTGTTGTCTTAATTTTAGAAATTGCCACAGCTACTCCAACTTTGATCAGCCACCACCCTGGTCAGCAGCCATCAACATCAAGGCAAGACCCTCCACCAACAAAAAGATTATAACTCACTGAAGGCTCACTTGGTCTTTAGCATTTTTTTAGCAATAAAATATTTTAAAATTAAGGTATGTACATTTTTTAAACATAATTCTCTTGCACACTTAATAGGTTACAATATAATATAAATGTAACTTTTATATGCTTGGGAAACCAAATGATATGTGAGACTCACTTTACTGCCATTTTTGCTTTATTGTGGTGCTCTGGAACCAAACCCACATCGCCAAGGTATGCCTGTACTGCTCAAGGATTGGATTTGCACCACTGAATGCATATCCCGTCCTAGAACGAAATAATGACAAATCTTCATAGAAAGAGGATTAATATACCTAGCACAAACACTGACGGTAAATACAGCTAGACTGTATTTTGAACTGTGCCAGTTATTAACTAGGTAGCCCTGGGTACCACACCTTAATGATGTCTTGGCTTCCTCATCTATAGAAGGGAGAATAAAATAGTCTTGTGTCCCTTATATTTTTGTTGTAAAAGTCCAATAAAATGTTTAAACTAGTGCTGTAAAAACTGAAAAGCGCTATAGAAATGGAGAGTAGTATTTTGAAAACCGTGTGTTTATGTTTATTAAGCAGACAGTAGGTTATCCGTCTCTGAAGTTTTCAGGAGGTTGTACTTTTATACAAATTTGCTAAAATTTTATATTAAACATGTTAAATTTCTGGATCTAACTTGGTAATTTGATACTTTCAGATTTCTGCACAGTCTGCTAATGGTTTAATTCTTCACAGAAAATATTTAATATTAAAAATCAGCATACATCATCAGTCATTACAAAAGAAATATATAGCATAGTATTATGGAAATTAAAAAGGAGAAAAAAATCACTGCAAAGAGACGATGATAAAAACTACAATGAAATGAAGCTTGATGATTAGAGAAAAACCATCATACTTCTAATATATTTATGGCATTAAAAGCCATATATATATATATATATATATTTGCATTATTTCTTTGGTCTTCATTAAAAACAAAAACAAAACTTCAGGTAAATAAAATTTAAAAGTTGGCTTTCTGTCTGGTAGTGAATACAACCCTTGATTTAAAAATAGATACTTTTAACTATTAATGGATATGACAAGTAGAACTAATATTACTATAAACTGATGTTTGCTACATGGAGCAGAGGGAAGAGCTTAATCCAGTTTACTGGAACTCTTTAACTGCAGGAGCCTAAATCACTAGAATGATGTTTGGACCATGTATATTAATTTAATTAACTATATAATTGTTACCTCTCCAAGTCACACTTTTCTATATAAATACAAGATTAAAGAAGGAAAGATTCTGCTTCTGAACTTACTAGTAGGTCAAATTTACTAAACTAACAACTGTTTAATTCAGTGAAAAGAAATTTTGGGGAGGAGTGGATAAACATTAGTTTATCCCTTCTATAAACATTAGTTACATATACCAGTGAGATACTGGGATTAAGAGTAATTGGGATTCCAGCCCCAAATAAAATTCAGTTCCCGTATTTTTTCTTAAGACATTATTCTACTAAATGAGACCCCTGAGAAGAAGCAGAATTAACTGGCTCCTTTTAAGTTTGGTAATTACAAATGCAAAATGAGTATCCTCCAGCAGACAGAGAGCCAGAGGACTACTCAAGCTAGCACAATAATGGGAGCTGTGATAAATAATGTATGCCTGATATGGAAAGCTGAATGGAGGGAAGAAATAGAGAATCCATATGAAAATTTGGAATCTGCTCAAAGCTACCCCGCCATAACTCCAGGGAAGATAAGCACAGAGCAGTATTCAACTCTGCTGTTCTGTATAATTTATCAACCTTTTTCATTTCTAACATTGACCCTTCATGGTTAACTCAAGAAACAAAGAGCTGAACATTTTCCTTAGCCATTTGATAGAGCAATTATGAGCATCCTGACTGATATACTTTCTGCTTAATCTACTAACAAATGGTGTCCGTTTTCTCTTAATCTCTACCCCATCTCCACATTTGACTTGACACATGCACAGCACCACTTTCTGTGCCCTGTTCCTGTGCCCCTCTTCATTTGTTTCTTTCTCATTACGGCTCTCTTATGTGATCATTATAATTGAAGGAAAACGAATCCTTTATGACAAGTTCCCTCAGCTGCCCTAGGTTAATTTTTTCAAAATGTGATTTCTATGGGCTCCCTGACAGCAGGGCAAATTGAAAGCTCATCAGTAGAATCTTTCTTAAGTGTCAGTATCTTTTCTAAGAAATTGTATGTCTTAGGACAAGAGGATTGTTTCTCCCAGTAATAGGGAGTCTGATGTGGTGCAGCCATCTTTAAAGAGGTCAGAACTGTTTAAAACTGGGGCCTATTAAGACATTAAGTATTAAAATTTACCTCAGGCACTAATTTCCCCCCACAATGTAGTTGTCTTTACTTCCTTATGCACTAATCTCTCATTTTAAGAACATTCATTTTTTTTCCCTAGAATAGGAGAGTTTTAGGCCCAGAGGGACTGCTGACCTCATCCCTTCTCAGGCCTTTGTTTCTAGGATGAAGAAACAGAAGATCAAGGGTTTAAGTGGTTTACACAGAGTCACAGAGCAGCAGGGTAACATAGTTTGATCTTCCTCTTTTGTTTTTACCTTGAAGGGAACATGAAATAGAGACATAATTTCCTGCCCCACAGAAGGAGCAGATGTCCTCAAGTTTCTGCATTTTCTTACCTATTTGATAGATACTGTCCTCTTCACCTCACAGGATTTCCCCTACTAATCTATTGTGATGAAACCCTTTCTTCTGAAGGCGTGTGTGTGTGTATCTCACAGCACCACCTGTGTGGCACATACTCTGCTATGGTTATTGTGCTTAGAACTCTAAGGCTTTGTAGAGAGCTACCACGTTCTCGAAGGCAGACACCATTTTCAGTGTTAGGTACCCAAGGAAGAGATGAGCCTCATGGAAGACCACAGAACTGAGAGGGAGAAATAAAAGAGAGAGAAAATCCCAGCTCTGTAAAAATATGTGAAGGGTCATGTTCCTGTGTGATGGGGTTAAGACAGTGTCTGTCTCCTAAAGCTCAGAGTCTGAAGAAGAAAGGAGGTGCCACTGTGAAGAGCCACAGCCCCCACACAAGTAATCTATTCTCAGAGACCAAAATGTCTGGCTGCAGAATCAGGTACATAATTTGTGGGGCCCAGTGCAAAATGAAAATTCAGAGAATTCTAAGACAGTGATAACAGAGCATTAAATCAAACATAGGGCCTTTCTGAGTACAGGTACCAGCTCGTGCCTCACCACAAGTAGCTACTTTAGTAATGCCTGGTCTAAACATACCCAGTGAAGAAGAGTCTTGTTGAAGGAAGGGTTGTGCTTTTTGGAGAGTAGTTTGATTGTGGCTGCTTGGGTAGGAGGCAAGGACTCTTCAAGGGGGATTTTAGAGAGGGGAGGTGAGATTCTGAAGTGCAGCAGATCCTGCCTTTGGAGGGATTCTTACTTCACTGGCAATCTAAGAGAATCTGAGGCTGCAGCCACACCACCCTGAATGTGCCTGAACTCACCCGAAAGAATCTAAGATCTGTGTTCAACAGATGATGCAGTTTCTTTAGACGTATATTAAGAGTTGAACACTGGAAAACTACAAAAGTAATGAGGTAGAGTCTGTGTCTGTTGTTCATATTATTTCTGGCATCTGCGGTTCCTGATGCATGGTAGGTCCTCATATAACTATTTGTTGATGACTGGCAATAAGTGGTTATCTTAGAGTTGAAATTTGGTGGAGAACTTCTGGTTCTGAAAGGAAGATCAGAGATTCAGAGAAGAAAGGTGCCTCTGTTAATTAAAAGAAAAAAGTTTGAAGCATGTTAAATATGCTAATTTTAATACTGCAATTTAAGAAAATGTTAGCAAGCCTAAGAAGGGGAAACTTTTAGTATCATTTTGCCTACACGCTAATTATATATTATTTTATAGATTTGTTAAATATTATACAATTTCCTAAGATGTTTAGCTATACTTTTGCTAGCAATGTTACTTAAGAATAATATCTTGGCAGCCTTTTCTTTTTAGGTTTTTTTATTTAAAGAACATAGTCAGTGGCAGGGTATAGTGAGAAGCAAAAAACCTGAGAAGAAAGACTTAGAAAAGAAAAGGATCATAGTGGTCTCAGAAATGAAAACAGGCCTCTGGAAAAAGGCAGAATGGAGAGGGAGGCCCCCCGTTTTTTTGTGAGTACTTGGCACCATACTGCACATTTGATGGGAACTTGGGAAATACTTGATTATTGAATGTGCAAAAGAAAAATGAATGGGGCATAATCAGTGGTGTCCTGGTAAATACTTAACAGCTAGTTTTTGGAAAACAGGGTGTGGTTTGTGGTGTTTGTCTATTTCTAGTGCATAAATTCTTCCTGGCCAATTGTAAGCTACCAACATGAATGGATTGAATATGAAATTTGAAGCTACCAAGATGAATTCACTAAATGTGAAATCGGGAAGAGATGTGTAGTATTCCACTGTACAGGTGCAACAGACTTAACCTTGACACCATAGATAATAGGAAAATGGAGTAAGATAATTAGGAAATAAGGAGTTTTTCAAATTTATTACCTTTGCTTTAATCTGTTTAATTATAAATTTATATGATAAAATTTTAATTTTCAATAATGACTTTAACAACTGGCTTGCAAAGTAGGAGCCAGCTGTAGCATGCCAGTGGATGGGCATCACCACATGCCTCTACCATTTGTGTTAAAATATAGAAAGAGCTTTTTCAATTTTTTTCCTTTCTTTAGAGGAATTGAGAAAAGTATAATAGGAGACAGGACAAGAATCTCCTAAGAGTATTTTTTTTTCACCACTTTGCCAAAGGTTTTTTTAAAAAAAAAAAACACCCAATTCAGAATTTGCAGGTTGAAAGTTTAGACAGAGATGAGGGCTACATCTGTTTCTACCAATAAAATCTGCAATATTTTCAACTTTACATGAACTTCATAGAGAGGCAGAGTGGTGCAATGTAGAAAGCCCTAGTATAATTATTTATAACTCCAGACTAAGTAGTGTGAAGCTTTGAGCAGGTCATTTCACCTCCCTAGGCTTTGAGACAAGAATGCCCACTTCCCCACTTTTATCACAGGGCAATGTGTGGGTGTCAGGTGAGGGCTTCTAACATGCTACAGTGTTGAGATCTGCCACTTATTTTTAATGGCTCCATAAAAATAATATGTGCTTCTATAGAGACAGATAAATATGGCAAAACATTAACAATCAGTGAATCTAAGCAAAGGATATATGAGTATTCAATTTTTTTCAAAATAAAAGGTAGAAAAACTAACGTCACTTATACACAGACAGCACTTGGCAAACCTGCTAAGTAGTATACAAAGACAAAGGAGCAGTAACTAAAGAGATGTGGTATCCAGAGGCCATAATCTTAGGATATTCAAAGTTCATTTCACCTGATTGGATTATTCAGCAATCATTTACTGAGTATCAATGACCATAAATGCTGGAGATAATTCAGTACAAAATACATACTTCTTAATCTCACAGAATTTAATCTAGTTAGAGTTACATACAAGTAAACAGACAATTACAGTATGGCTTAAATAGAATTAAGTAGAGAGTGCTGTGGTGCATATAGGGAAGAACATCTAAACCAGCCCTAAGTGATCAAGAAAGACTTTTCCAAGGAACCTAAGATCTTGGAAGAGAACTTAAGATCTAAACCATAGGTATTAAACCAAGGCCTGAGAAGGAAAGGAAGCATCCACTGACATGTCTAGCATTTATGCTATGAACCAAGCAACACCTGCCCATTTACTCCTCACAGCAGTGCTGTGGGGCAGATTATTGGTATCCTATTTGACACATCTGATAAATGGAGCACAGAGGGAGTATTTTCAAGCAATGGAAATCTTATGAAGAAAGACCCTGAAGCAAAACTGACCATGGCCTATTCAAAAGAACTGCAAGTTGTTCTGTGTATTGCAGTTTGTATATGTAGGCCTTGGGTGGGGTATTTGGAATTACAGTGGAGGGAAATAAAGGGTCTTGTGGATGATAGGCATGCATTAAAGGGTATTAAGCCTGGAGACGATCCACTGGGAAAGATTACTCTGGCATCAGTATGGAGAAAAAATTGAGGTAGGAACAAAACTAATAGTGGGAAGACCACTTGGGAGCTCATAAGTAGTCTAAAAGAGACAGTGGCCTGAACCAAGGCAGTTACAAGTGATGGCAGCAATTGGGTGGATTCGAACACTACTGGAGGTAGATTCTTACTGGCTGATTGGACATGGGGACAGGGTGGAGCCAAGAATGACAACTTCCAAGGTTTTTGGCATGGGTAAGGAGCCATTTACTGAGATATTGAGAGGACGTGCTGTGGAAAGAGGTGGGTAGGGATTGGGTGATAATGAGAGGGCAAAGGACAGATTTAATCAAGATCTTACGAACACCGGCACATAAGAATCTGAGTCTGTGACAAGTGGCAGCCAATCCCAATGGTATTTTGACCATCTACTATAAGTCTTTCTAAGAGAAATTTCTTGAGTTATGGGGAGAAAAAGTGGGATCCATGATTGTGGTCAATTTAAATTATAAGTGGCTTAGTGAATATGAAAAACCCTTAGTAAATTATGAAAATATTAACTTTCATTATAATTGCTACTATCATTATTTATTAGTATTTTCTGTCTGCTTTCATCAGGTTCAAACCACCTAAATGGTCTCTTTTACCTGCCCTTTTATGGAAACATTTTTCCTCTTCGTTTTTTTTTAATCTCCCCATCCTCTAACTCAAGGTTCAATGTCAGATAATTTGGGTGGAGTTAAGTGGTTTTTGTCTGCTCTCAATCAATGAACAAATATTTATTAAGAATCTTGCAGAAGCTAAATTATGAAGACACAAAGGCATAGAAGTGATAGAATGGACTTTGGGGACTGGGTTGGGGAAGGTTGGGAGAGGGGTGAGGGATAAAAGACTACATATTGGGTGCAGTGTGCCCTGCTCGGGTGACAAATGCATTAAAATCTCAGAAATCACTACTAGAGGACTTACCCATATAACAAGACAACATATAACCACCTGTACCCCCAGAACTATTGAAATTATTTTTTAAAAAGTCTCCCATGTAAGTGTAAATCACCACTAGATGACTTATCCATATAACAAGATAACATATAAGCACCTGAAATTAGTGAAAACTATTGAAATTAGTTTTTTAAAGTTTCCCATGTAAGTATCCAAAGTTCTATGACTGGTGCTATAATCATGGGATCATGTTCTTTGGGGTCAGATAATTGTGAATTTAAATATTCCGTCTGCATTAACCAGACGCAGCCCTTGGGTAAAAAATCTGCTCATGTCTCTGCTCAGTTTCCATTAAAAAAAAAAAAAAAGATAATATTACAGAAGTCTATGGTATCATATGAGATAGTAAATATAAAAGAAAGTAACACAGAGCTTAGTGTTCAATAAATGTAGTTCCCGTCCACCTCATAAGGCTGTTGCCCAGGATAAATGAGCTAATACTCAAAAGAGGGTTATGATTTCCTTGAAATAATTCCGCTATATAAGTTCAGTCATTTTTAATCAACTTTGCTGCTATTGTTCCTCTTACTATTTTTACTGGTACCAAGGGTTTGTGGTAACCATGTCTACAACCCTTTGAGCAGCACTTGAACACATCTTTATTATTATCATTTTTGAATCTCCTTATTTGTTTGTTTCATCTGGGGAATCATTTCTTTCTTTGCTTAGTGCTGCTTTAGAGAAACAGCCAGATGTCTCTACAATTTGTCATTTCTGGCCACATACTATATTATTTAGATACTTTGCTTTGTTCAGCCAGGATACCGTGTCTGTTAAAGTTTTGGAGTCTGAAGAAACTAATTGCGCTGCTCTTGGCAGGCAAAATGAAAGACGCTGAGAAATTAAAAACTGGAGATGGTGGAGGGCTTTAATGTCACTGTAGGTCTTCAACCATTTTTTATATAAAAAGCAATGATAAACTTCAAAATAAAACTTTAGTTTTATATAAATTTCCCATTACCAGTATAACTGATTTGATGAAAGATTATTAAAATGTTTAAAGCTGTCATAGCTAAAGGGACGGGATTTGGGGGTTGGTGAAGCAGTTAACATTCTACCCAGTTTAACAGCATTGTCCATAAGGACAGAATGGTGTGGCTTTTCTTTGTCTTATATTCCTAGACTAAAAGCAACAACCTCCAGCTTTTAACCCTACCATCCTGGCAAATTCAAATGCTTTATAATGTTATGTATAGCCAAAGAGGCATTTTCAAAGTTAAATTAACCAGATATCTTTGGTTTTCCCTGGGGCAGGTTTATTCAGAGCTGCTATGACATTGTCACTTAGCACATAGTCTGAGACTGATTACAAAACAGAATGAGATTTCACTGTCTGCTAGGGAGCCTCATTAGAAACTTCTGACTTGGCCTCCTCATTTTTCACAAATTCCAAGAGATTTCAGCTCAACATGAGAAATACTGACTTTGTATATGTATTTATGTGTGTGTGTCTGTGCATGTGTGTGTATGCATGCACCATCTTATTTTGAACAAAACTTGTAGCATTAGTATTCTAATTCTTAACAAGAATTTCCATTAAAAGTGATTTATACTTAAAAATACTGTTTTTCATAATTCAATTATACTATTTATGAGAACTGCATTTATTTCATTCTTTTTCTCTTTAAAATGCATTGCAATATTCTGCCTCCTGAAGCTATTAATTATGCTTCATTTTTATACAATGCACAAACCTTCACAAAGTTCCATCCTACTGTTTTACTCAGTGTTCACATCATAAGAGCCCTGTGAGATAGACTTATTATAATTTTATGGATGAGGAAAACAAAATTCAGAAATTTTTTATTATAAAACCAAACCAAAATGTCACCCAGGGTCTTTTGACTCCCAATCCAGTGGTTTTTCTACTTCACCATAAGTGGCTCACTCACATTAGTTGAGATTTTCAGTGAGAATATTAGTTCTTCTCAGTATTACAGTACAGCTAGTGCTCGACTTACGACCACAATTGGTTCCGACAGACCGGTCGTAACATGATTTGGTCGTAAGTTGAGTAGGCTATATGTACAGTACTGTGAAATGATGTTATAAAAATCTTTAAGTCATATTTTATCATAATTTTCTTTCATTATTGTTAAATATCATAATTTTCTTTGTTCGTTTTATGCCATTTATATCATCTCTACACCATTTTGTTTCTTATTTTTACATTCGTCAGGTTTAAGTAAAACACTGCATTACCAGTACAACTGGTTTAATATTTGCAAAACATACAAAAATACAAAATACAGGTGTAAAAAATACCATAGGAAACATTTTCCCAATTGCAAAACATATCAAAATATATAAACATGTACGAAACATTTTATTGGCCGCTGGTGCTTGGCTGCGGATCGTTGTTGTTGTCATCTGAGGCAGCAGTTGGGGCTACCGGAGTTGGTTTTTTCATAAACATGGTGAGCTTTGCCTGAATTGTATGTTTCTATTTTCTTCATAAATTTCACGATACGGACGAAACACATCTTGCACCATCCGTTCAATCCTTGCAAATCATTCGATGTTTGGGTCCATTGCTTCGAAATGTATAAGAAGTTTATTCAGTAAAGATAAACTGTCTGATAATCCCTTAGTGGTGAACTTTCTTTCTGGATCCTCCTCTTCTTTCTCTGCTTCTCTTCTTTCTTCTTCCGCCACTCTTTCTTCTTCCAGTTTGATTAGCTCTTGATTTGTAAGTTCTCTTTGTCTAGCAACTCTTCGACATCTTCCATTTCACACTCCAAAGAAAGGTCTTTAGCGAGTTTTACTATTTTTTCCCGAATCGTTTCAAGTTCATGTTCACTGTCAAATCCGCCGAAATCATTAACATGGCACTTAACACAATTTTTCCAGATGCCATTCATGCACTTTGTCATCACAGCCTCCCAGGCGGTAGCAATATTCTTGATACACATCAAAATGCTGTAGTGTTTCCAAAAATGCCGCAATGTTAGTTCTGAGTCAGCATCTATAGCGGATATTGCTTGAGTGAAGGTGGTTTGGAGATAGTTGGCCTTTAATGTAGCAATCAAACCTTGGCCCATATGCTGGATGAGTGGAGTCGTGTTTGGCGGAAGAAAAACAAATTTTACATCTGGATGGAGATTGCCTAGATGTGGTGGGTGTCCAGGCGCATTATCAAGTAGCAATAAAATCTTGAAAGGAATATCTTTCTCCAAACAATATTCTCGAACTTGAGGAATAAAACAGTTCATAAACCAGTCTTCAAACAATCCTTGTGTCATCCATGCTTTACCTTGAGAATGAAAGTAGATGGGCAGTGTGTGTTTGTTAACATTCTTGAATGCACGCGGGTTGTCTGAGTGACAAATTAAGAACGGCTTCAGCTTAAACCCTGCGATGTTCCTGCCAAGCAGCAGAGTTAGCCTATCCTTAAATGCTTTAAATCCCGGCATGCTTTTGGCCTCTTTGTGACTATAAGTGCGTGCTGGCATCCGTTTCCAAAATAATCCAGTTTCATCAACATTGAAAATCTGTTCTGCTAGATATCCCTCATCTGTAATTAATTCATCCAGACCATCAACAAACTTACGTGCTCCTTCCTCATCTGCACTCACTGCTTCTCCAGTCACTCGAACACTATGCATTTGGAATCTTTTCTTGAATCTCTGGAACCAGCCAGTGCTTGCTACAAATTCTTGACTGTAATCTTCTCCAGCACGCTCCTTCAGAGTCTGAAATAGACTTCTTGCCTTCATCTGCACAGTAGAAAGACTTAATGGTGTCTGTTTTTGAATTTGATCTTCCATCCAAATATATAGCAATTTCTCCATTTCGTGGATGGGCCCGCTTCGTTGCTTTGTTATAACTGTTGATCGCATGGGAGCAGAACCTTCCACAGCTTCACGAATTCTTTATCTTTCAAAATCGTCGACCAGTCGAGTGTGATAACTTCGTATCACGTGCGATCACATTCACTTTCTTTCCTCCTTCGAACTGCTTAATTACCTTCATTTTCGTGTCGAGATCAATGGCTTTTCTTTCCTTCTTGGCAGGCTGAGGCGTAGACAAAGACAATTTCCTCTTGGTAGACATCTTGGGAGGGGTTTGATGAAAAATATCCGAGACACAAAACACAAATTGCTGTACCGAGTCTGGGATAACTGTTGAAATGGTGCACGCAGAGATGGTAGTGCTGCCGGAAGCTGGTCCGCACTGTCGTACGCCCAGCTAGGCAACATTTACGCTGCCAGACGCGGAGCAGTCGTGGTTAGCGATTGTGGTCTTAAAGTCGAATGGTCGTAAGTTGCATAGGTCGTAAGTCGATCAATACCTGTAGATAGGAAGGCACCTTGGAGTGCATACTGGGCCTTCCATAACCAGAAGGAGGCAGTGTAGGGATCCAGGCCAGCCCTGCAAACAAAACACGGGAGAAATCAGGTCTCCTGATGAGAGAAAAACTTCAGTGGGCATATTTAAGGCATCTCAGGCACAGAGAAGTTAGACTGGCTGTAGCATCTGATCCCACAGAACAAAACCTCTATTGTAATAACTGGGTTTATTATAACCCAGTTATAATTATAAAGGAAGAGTTAGGTTTAGTAGCCTAGTATATACCAGATGACATGTGCATTGCAATTGGATGCTGATAGTTTTGTTGTCATAGTCTTCTAAATCTTGCACTACTTCCTCAACAGGCTTCACACTCTGTCATTTTTTTCTTCTTTTTCCTGTCTGCTAAACTTGAACAAATTAACTATGAGGTCGTTTTATAGCTTCACTCAACCCTACATGCAAAAGCCTTCCAAGTTTTATTCCTGAGCCCAGCTATTATCCTTTGGTCCTGTAATTATTTATACAATGGACATGACCCATGCCTACCCACCAGTGAAATGTGTATTGGGATTTTTTTCCCCTAAACTCCACATCCACCAAGATCAGGATCACTTCCTAGGAAGGTACCAGTAGGATCTAGAAGTCTTGAAGAAGGAGACATAGGAAAGATATCCCAGGCCAGCAAGGAAGCTGATGATTGCACAGAGGTAAGAGAAAAGGCATATGGGGAACAGTGCAGGGGCCGACCTGGCAGGCACAGAGGCTGGTGTGAGTGACTTAATAAGAGGGAGAGAAGCTGACTGCCCACACTGGGACCTCAGAAGGAAGGGCATAGACTTTCAAGAGGAAGAAATTGAACTTGATCCAGTGAACAACCAAAAATAGATAAAGGACAAAACAACTTATATTAGGAAGATTAATCATACCATACAGTGCCATAGAAAATGAGCAAGGAGAGCATACCCAAATGTTAAGGGACAAGGAAGAAACTAAGTGCCTGCACAGGGCAAAGCAAGAAGAAATTAAGGAGAAATCATTTTTACTGACGTTGGTGACTGAAGATACAAAAGACAGTAGAAAGCGATAAGCTTTATGACTTTGTTCTAGTTTGTTTTGTTTTGTTGTTGTTGTTTGAGACAGAGTCTTGCTCTGTTGCTCAGGCTGAAGTGGAGTGGTGTGATCTCAGCTCACTACAGCCTCCACCTCCTGGGTTCAAGTGATTCTCCTGCCTCAGCCTCCCGAGCAGCTGGGATTACAGGCACCCGCCATCAGGCCCAGCTAATTTTTGTATTTTTATAAAGACAGGGTTTCACCATGTTGTCCAGGCTGGTCTAACTCCTCACCTCAGGACATCCACCCACCTCAGCCTCCCAAAGTGCTGGGATTACAGGTGTGAGCCACCATGCCCAGCCTATTCTAGTTTTATAAACACAAGATTAATGCACACCTGTTGAATTAGAATATCTGAGGGTGGTAGCAAGTGTGTGTTTTTTAAAGGTTCTGCAAACTTGCCATAAGGAATCATTGGTCTGTTTAGCAAAGCAGATTCTAGGCTTAGTGCCTTTCTGTAAGCTTTCTAGTGCTTCTCAGTCAGTCAGTAGGTTTAGCCCATTTCTAGGAGATGGTGATAATACACACCAAAGAAGCGGCTAACACTAACCAAACGCTTTATGCACCATGAAATGCCTGACTGCAGTTCTGACTGTAAGAACAAGAGTTAGTGGAGGTGGGGGGCAATCCTAGACTGGAAGCTGGAGAAGGCTTCCCAGAGGAACTGTGATATAGCCCAGACCCTAAAGAATGGGTGGACTGAACCTAAAAACAGACAGATGAACCAAGGAGCTCATGAAAGTGGATGTAGCATTGTGCAGCATAGTTTTAAGCAGGAGGGTGTGGGCACTATATTTAAATAGCGGAGAAGGTAAATAACTTCCCTAGCTTCCCTCTGAATTGGTCTCCTGTTTTGAGGCTGGAGACACTTGTAAAGGCCATGAGGCAAGCACATTTTTCTTTTATTTTTTCCATCCCTTCCCTTTGCAGCCTAGCCACAGAGAAGCTATATTCCCTCACACTACTCATCTATGAATGCACACTAAATTCATTCATGCTAAGATACAAATGACATAATCCTTTGCATTAGTCTGCAAGCTAATAAACCTTTATATAGCTGTGTCATTGTAGAAACTTCATTTCATTCTGACTACAGCACTATGGAGTGGGGAGGCCAAAGGTGGTCCTCATATTGTAGATAAGAAAAGGAAACCCCAGAGAATCCAACCTCAAAACCATAAAGCTACTAAGGGGAGAATTTAATTGGGGGGCTTGAACAGTTTTCTTTCTGCCACCCTGTTCTGCAGCTTGCTGCAGTATTTGCATTTCAACAAGGATCAGAGCCCAAAGCACGTGGGCCTAACTGAGGACTTCAGACATCAACCTGTAGATAGGAGATTGGTTCTTTCAAAGAAGCTCTGAATCACATTACATAGGTAACTGTCTTTACCTTCACATTATCTGGCAGTTGTATGATCACAGGCAAATTGGAGAAAATCGTGAGCTTCACTTGACCTATGAAATGCAAATAACTCCATCTACTTCATAGAGTTTTTGAGAATTTCCTGAAATACCGCCTGGACAATGTCCTTGCTGCACAGTAAGTCTCAAGAAACCTCGCTCTCTTTCTCTTCCCCATTTTATCTACACACAAGGCAAGCCCTGCTACATCAAAACCACAGGCTCACCCAGCCCCCCCCTGCAAATACCTGTCTTTGCTCTCTCTTTGCTTTTGCTCTTAGCCTTTTCTGTCTTTCCCTCTGGCTTTGTCCAGCCACACCTGCCTTCCTTCACTTCTTTTTTTTTTTTTAAAACCCTCACTTCTTAAACAAGCTGCGCATTTCCCTCCTCAGTCCCTCATGCATGCTGGTTCCTCTGCTCGCTCGTGTCTCCTTGCTCCTCCTCCAGGTGTCAGCCAAGTGTTATTTCTTCAGGAAGGACTAACTAGGTTCTTCCTACTACTCTTTCTCATTAAATCCTGTAAACTTCTTCTGTCATACTTAATACGATTTGTAAGTATGCATTAATCCTGTATGTAGGCTTGATACCTGTCTTCTCCACTAGACTGTGGACTCCAACAGGGAAGAACATGTCTGTTTAATTGGCCACTATTCTCCATAGTACCCAATACAGAATCTAGCACATGAGACATATTCCATAAGTATTTGTCAACTGTGTGTTGGATGAATGCTGCTCTTATCTCTCCCTCTTATGATGCCCTCCTATTGTCTCCTCACCAATTCACGCACACACAAAAATATTTACCATGCCCACATTCTCTGACCTTTTCCTTAATTTTCTTTTCCCAACACTTACTCATACATTATCATGAATTGGGTAATGTTCTTTGGTTGTTTCATGATTCCCTAATCACATTATCGGTTTTCTAAGGACTAAAACTCTTTGGGGATCTGTTTTGAAATCTCCTATAAACCTAGTATAATAGTTGAAAATGCTTTGGGTGCTCAGTGATTTCTTGATGAATGAATGAATAGATTAATCAATCAATCCTAGTATATCCCTTTTGCACAAAGAAAATCTTCCCATAGCCATACAAAGATACCATTGCAGCAAAACAATTTCTAACCATGACTCATTGCTATCTATTTTGAGTTTCAATAAGAGACAAACAATCTTATCTTGAAAGGGGGATTGAATTTATTTTTAATAAGAAAGGCTGAATTGGGAGTTTGCATTTTCCCCCAAAATTTAATAACAGTACTAGTAAAGTCCTACACTCCTCAGCTGGCCTTATTTCAGGTATAAGAGAACAGTGTTCCAGGTAAACTTCTTTCATGATCTAAGAGTGAGACCAATGTCACCAAACCTGTCTAAATTCATTGACAGTCAGGGGAGGTCACATAGCAAAAGCATCTAGTCTGAACATGTTTAGGACCCCAGGATAGGGCAGAAGACATGCAGGGAAACATCAGGTTCCCCAAGGCCATTGTCCTCAAGCATGTGAATCCTGATAGTTACCACTGATAACCTCAGTAAGTATCACTTTGATTTCACCCCCTTCTTCTGCTCACAACTAAAACAAAACAAAAAATATGTAATTAAAACATGTCATTGCTATGCTCAAAATGATAACTTATGAACTGGGATTTCAAATTCATCTTGTTATTCCGAAGCGGAGCCTTCAGTTTATGGTTGCCCTGCTGCTAAGCCTCAAGTTGCTCTGTTGTTGTTGTTGTTGTTGTTGTTGTTGTTGTTTTCTTTGAGACAGGGTCTTACTCTGTCACCAGGCTGGAGTGCAGTGGTGCGATCTTGGCTCACTGCAACCTTCGCCTCTCAGGTTCAGGTGATTCTCCTGCCTCAGCCTCCTGAGTAGCTGGGATTACAGGTGCCCGCCACTGTGCCTGGCTAATTTTTGCATTTTTAGTATAGATGGGGTTTCACCATGTCGGCCAGACTGGTCTCAAATTCCTGACCTCAGGTGATCCACCCACCTCAGCCTTCCAAAGTACTGAGATTACAGGTGTGAGCTACTGTGCCCCACCAAGTTGCTCATTTTATCCATATTCTTTGAATCATTGTGTGTGTGTGTGTGTATATATATATATATATATATATATACACACACACACACATATACTATATGTTATATGCATTTTAATTTACTTTGACAATTATCTAACAGGTTCTGTCTAGTTAGTATCTTTCCCCCTAGAGTTGCTATTTGATCTTATAAAATGGGCCAGGAAAAGAAAGGTAAGTTTTGCTAAATAGCTGTTACATCATGACAATTGTCAGAGTTGGTATGGGATCTGCTCTTTGTGCAGTGTCACTTATCACCTGTCTTCCACCTCTGCTTAGCTCTGTGACAACTAACAGAGCTTCTAAGAGATGACTGCTGATGAGTCCTTCTATCACAGGCTGCAGCAGTCCTGAAGGTTGATGGAGGGCCATGCTATTCAAACAGCAGGCGTGGCTGAGACAGAAGCTCCTGGTGCTGGGAAGCCTCGCCGTTGGGAGTCTCCTGTATCTAGTCGCCAGAGTTGGGAGCTTGGATAGGTGGGTACTTAAATACATGCTTATACCCCTGTGACTGTAAGTCTTGATTTAAACTTGTTTAGGGCATAATTTTAAGTCTATCCACTTGTTTTTCTCCCTCGAAATTCCCAGGAAACATGTTTTTCTGCAGTATTGATTTTGATTTATTGAGCCTTTAAAAGAAAGAGATCCAAGTTGCTCAAACCAAGGTGTTTTGTCAAGATCCATTTGTATTCCATGGTCATTGACACTTGTTTTCAGGGAAGGAATAAAGCTGTGTACAGTAAAAATGTCATTTACTAGAGCTCAGTGTAGTCTGCGTGCATCTGGTGTTGACCTCTAGCTGTAGCAAAACAGTGATGATGTATCTCTGTATCTTCATTTTGAGATTTATGAGTGGACACTTAATGTGCTACTAGGAGCATTAAAATTATGTATGAGCCTCTAAAGGAGCTCATCAAGTTTGCAATCTATTGCCCTGGAAAGATGGCTGCAGTCATGGGGAGTTTTAACCATGTTAATTAGCTCTGGTTTTCAGGGGCTCAGCGTATCAGACAAGAAGGCTGTTGCTCAGAATAACTACTCAGAAAGCAATGGGAAATCCATGGAGAGAAAATTACAGTGCTAGGGTTTAGCTCTAAATAGGCAAACACTTGAGAGGTATTGGACTTGCAGAGGTTGCAGCAACATCGGCTGGCTTCACATTAAATGTTTCTGGTGTGTTCTATGTCTAGTCTAATGGGCAAGGACAGAGAAGTGTGAAGCTTCCTTTTTTTGCCCTTTACAAAGAAATTTTTTTGAAACAGAGTTTCCCCCTTGTTGCCCAGGCTAGAGTATAATGGTGCAATCTTGGCTCACTGTAACCTCCACCTCCCAGGTTCAAGCGATTCTCCTGCTTCAGCCTCCAAAGGAACTGGGATTATAGGCATGCACCCACACACATATTATTAGTAGAGACAGCATTTCACCATGTTGCCCAGGCTGGTTTCAAACTCCTTACCTCAGAATACCCACCTGCCTCGGTCTCCCAAAGTGTTGGGATTACAGGCATGAGCCACTGTGCCCAGCCAGTCCTTTAAAATTAATTCTTGCACTGGAAAGACTGAAATGTGTTTTCCATGAGTTCAATTCTCACAGTCAGTGAAAACACATACAAACTTGAAAATATCTTCCTTGCAGTTCTCTTTTCCTTCTGAAATTTAAGCTAATCTATAGATCTTATCGCTTAGATATTTAGAAATAATATAGCAGTGATCCTTGTTTTCCTTCAGTTGGTGTCATTTTGACTGGTAAAGTGAACTACTTTGATGCTTCTCAAATCAAAATTCCTCAGTAAATGTCTGATTCACTAGTTGTTACCTACCCAGAAAATGTAATCACAGCTTATCACTGATTTCCAGTAGTTTGCTAGAGTAACACTCGATGGTTAATGAGAAGCCTTGAGGTGGTGCCATAATTCTACCTTTTATATCCAGCTCTTCCCAGTTGACCTTTAGTTAGCTCCCATTTACCTTTTCTTAGTAATTGATCTAATGATCACTAATGTGTTATTATTTAGTTGATGATTCTTTTCATTTTTTAATTCTGTCTCTAGTCTCTAAGGCGATAACTTTTATTTGGAATTGAATTGTTTGGTGGGCTTTCTAAAAGCCTGTCACTTGAGACTTTGAGAAGATTATGTCTGAGGTTAACATAGGCTTGTTTAGGCCCACCTTCCAGCAACTGAAGACCCTGCTTTCTGGGAGGGAGGCAGAAGTTAATTCTACCATCCCTTCTGATCCTAATCTTGTATGATTTTCAGTCTGGGATCCATACTCAGAATCTACGCTTTTGGAAGTGGGAAAGAATGTGATATTTTCTTATATTTTCACATCCCATCTTGAGTTAGGGAGTCCAAAAGCGACTGTTCTGCAGGGTATGATCTCCCAGGGTGGAAGGTGGAAAGAGGAAGGAAGTCAAGAAGGAAAATGATCCTTTCTATAAGTAAGGAAATTCCATTTTACCTCAACCAAAGCAGAGACTATCTTTGTCAGCTACTCTCAGCCTGGGTACTATGAGAGAATTACATCCTACAGAAGAGAATTTGAGTGACTATTTCTTCAATTCTTCCAAGTCATTCTATTGGCTTAGGGCAGAAATCCATCAGTAGATGCCTTATGGAATTAGAGCTTAATTCTCAACCATAACCCAAGAAGAGCTGAAAGATGAATTTGTAATATCCCAATCAATGTCACAATTAAAAGCATCTTTGCCTATGTATCTATTGATAATTTTATATCTTCCATTTAAAGCCCTAGTACATTAATCTCATTAACAAATTTATTAAAAAAATTCATGTTTCTCTAAACTATTAACTGGGTTTAACCCTGTTTTTTAAAAGTTGTCTAGGCCAGGTACAATGGTTCAGGCCTGTAATCTCAGCACTTTGTGAGGCTGAGGTGGGAGGATCACGAGGTTAAGAGTTCAGGACCAGTCTAGCCAACATGGTGAAGCCTCGTCTCTACTAAAAATACAAAACTTAGCTGGGTGTGGTAGCGTGTATATCTGTAATCCCAGCTACTCAGGAAGCTGAGCCAGGAGAATCTCCACTTGATCTTAGCCAAAACGCCAAAAAGTGATTGGCAGGAGAATCTCTTGAACCTAGGAAGCAGAGGTTATAGTGAGCCAAGATTACGCCACTGCACTCCAGCCTAGGAGACAGAGCAAGACTCTGACTCAAAAAACAGAAAAAAAAAGTTGTCTATATTTTCATACTTTCCACAATGAGCATGAATTATTTTAAAAACCATAAAAAAGAAACATTGTGAAAAGTAATATGCATTTAAGCATTATGAAAAGTAATATACGTTTCTCCTTAAGCACTATGATAGCTGTTTAAATGGAGCACAGACCAAGACCATGCTTTTCAATGTTGTGGAACAGGCTGGGTGTATCAGTCCATTTTCACACTGCTATAAAGACATACCTGAGACTGGGTAATTTATAAAGAAAAAAGGTTTAATAGACTCACAGTTCTGCATGGCTGGGGAAGCCTCAGAAAACTTACAATCATGGCAGAAGGAAAAGGAGAAGCAAAGCTCCTCTTACATGGTGGCAGGAGTGAGAGAGAGCTTGTAGAGGGAGGTGCGACACAGTTTTAAACCAGTAAATATTGTGAGATCTTACTATCATGAAAACAATGGGGAAATCCACCCCCATAATCCAGTTACCTCCCACCAAGCAAGCCCCTCTTCCAATATGTGGGGATTACAATTCAGAATGAGATTTGAGTGCGGACACAGAGCCAAACCATATCACTTGGCATGATCTTGAGGTTGTTTCTCATCTCAGAAATCAAGAAAGATGCAATAATATCTCTTAGGAAAAGAAAGCAACACCCTCTTTGCCACAGAGAGGGAGACACATACTCCAAATTATTAGGATAACTGAAAGCCTTCAGGTGTAAGAACTGGTTTAATAGCCTTTTTGACTGATATTATTTCCCTTTACCAAGAAGGCTAAAATGCCCTCACAGATCAACTTAGGGAAATTATAATGAACTTCAGTTCCATTTCAGACTATACCTAAAAGGAAACTCAATTTGCTAACCATATATGTTAGCCATGACAAATTAAACAACAGTCACCGTAGTCTGCTATCATTGTGACTGTTACCACATCTTTCTCCCTGAGAAAAGCAGAGATGGTTGTTCACTGTTCAGGATAATGTTGAAGAGGAAATCCTCCTTTCTGGCTATATCTATTGCATTCCTTCCTTTATGAGCTTGAGTTCCTGATTTTAATGGGCTCGGCAATGAGGGCTTGCGGTTTCTGGCCCTGTCAGGGTCTTGTTGATGCCTGGTCCCAGGTGTGGTAGGTGATATACAGCACTTGCTGATGGCAGTTGGGTTTGATCCTATATTCAGCAAAGTGGAAACATAATCCTGACCTCTTTAGACAGAAAGAGAAAGAGAGGCAGAAGAAATATAGTATTCTTCTGGCTATCCTCAAGGCCAACAGCAAAGAGTCTCAGAATGAAAAGCTCGTCCCAAGATTGGAATTTTGCAGGCTGATGATGCAAACTGTCCAGGGCAGAGACTGGGACCTCCTTTCAGATTATATCTCAAAGAGTGCTGCCAAGCTTCAGGAAAATAGTACCACAGGAAACGTGAAACACATGGCCTCCCTGCTGCCCTTCCGCCTCCCAGCCCAGTTGAAGATTATAATCTTCTGCCTTTCACTTTTTCTTAATGATTTTAACTGGTGAGCTGTTAAAAAGCTATTAGTATGGCTGGTGTCACTTGTCTATCCTGTACTGAGAACAGAAGTACACGCCGTAGTCAATTAAGTGCTTGGTGAATAAAAAATTTTAAGGAGCACTAATAAAAAAATCTCATCAATTATGTGTGCTCCATTTAATACACAGTTGCTTAAAATAAAATTTCCCAAACATATGTTCATTATAGATTGCACCAGGCTGGGAACCAGTGGCTTTATTTGTGCATTTAAAGTCTTGGTCTGAATGGGGAACCAGAAAAATAAGAATTTAGTTGCAGTGAGCCTAAAATGTCTCTGTCTTGCTTGCAGGCTACAACCCATTTGCCCCATTGAAGGTCGACTGGGTGGAGCCCGCAGTCAGGCTGAATTCCCACTCCGCGCCCTGCAGTTTAAGCGTGGCCTGCTACATGAGTTCCGGAAGGGCAACGCTTCCAAGGATCAGGTTCGCCTCCATGACCTGGTCCAGCAGCTCCCCAAGGCCATTATCATTGGGGTGCGGAAAGGAGGCACAAGGGCCCTGCTTGAAATGCTGAACCTACATCCGGCAGTGGTCAAAGCCTCTCAAGAAATCCACTTTTTTGATAATGATGCGAATTATGGTAAGGGCATTGAGTGGTATAGGAAAAAGATGCCTTTTTCCTACCCACAGCAAATCACAATTGAAAAGAGCCCAGCATATTTTATCACAGAGGAGGTTCCAGAAAGGATTTACAAAATGAACTCATCCATCAAGTTGTTGATCATTGTCAGGGAGCCAACCACAAGAGCTATTTCTGATTATACTCAGGTGCTAGAGGGGAAGGAGAGGAAGAACAAAACTTATTACAAGTTTGAGAAGCTGGCCATAGACCCTAACACATGCGAAGTGAACACAAAATACAAGGCAGTAAGAACCAGTATCTACACCAAACATCTGGAAAGGTGGCTGAAATACTTTCCAATTGAGCAATTTCATGTCGTCGACGGAGATCGCCTCATCACGGAACCTCTGCCAGAACTTCAACTCGTGGAGAAGTTCCTAAATCTTCCTCCAAGGATAAGTCAATACAATTTATACTTCAATGCTACCAGAGGGTTTTACTGCTTGCGGTTTAATATTATCTTTAATAAGTGCCTGGCGGGCAGCAAGGGGCGCATTCATCCGGAGGTGGACCCCTCTGTCATTACCAAATTGCGCAAGTTCTTTCATCCTTTTAATCAAAAATTTTACCAGATCACTGGGAGGACATTGAACTGGCCCTAAAATAATATGTCATACAACACTATGTGTTGCACCTGGAGACACACAATGTCTCCTGTAGAATAAAATATGCACTTTTCCTAGACAGAGCAATCCAAGTCATTTTTCCATGTATACTTGTACATATGCAGTGTGTGACCAAATATAAGATCAGTTCTTTTTCTACTGAAAATTTACAAAAAAAAAAAAATTGCTGTCTACGTAATTGCATCTTTCAAGCTAAAAAAGAAGAGGTGATGGTATTGGGAGAAAGTGACTTCAGCTGTTCTCAAAGAGTTAGTCTTCCTTTGATTCAGAATTTGTCACCCACCATTTTCATAAATTTAAGCCAAAAGATAAATGTGTGAAAATGTACCAATTGCTGTGAAGTTTCAGGAAGTAGAGGATCCAGTGATGCATTTTTTTTTCCTAAGGGAAAGCTGGCTCTTCGATTCAGATGCTGAATTGGTGCCATGAAAACAGAAAATGCTATTTTCTTATTATTTAAAAGAATGTCTTATCTCATGAAATTGACATTGTTCCAAAGTTCCTGTGGTGATTTTGCACTATTGTTTCCTCGTATGGGCCATGGTGTCACTTGTAGCATGTCAGTCACGCATTGGAAAGTCAAGTCCTTTTACTTCCATGTTGTATGTCAACAGAGAGAAATGTCATGTACATAATGTATATTGTTGTAAATACTGATTTCACACTAAGTAATTCTATTTTGTAAACTGAATATGGCTATTTAATTTATTGTGAAATTAAATTTATTGTGGTATTTAAAAATGGAATGGATTAAAATTACTCTATGTGCAATTTTTTTTTTTTTACTCATTTTGTTTTACATGCCCCCTGCTGGCTTCCAAAATGGAAGCTGTTTACGTGCATATGAGAGCATTTGGAAAGATGTGCTTCTCTGCTGGATTTCTGTTCCCTTGTGAAAATGTATTTATGAAGTGAGGTTGAGTATATTAAAAAAGAAAAACCTCAACCATCTGGAAGTCAAGTATAATAGCCACCTCGAAGAGCCCTAGTGCTTCTCTGCCACAACTTTGTAACAATTAATTGTACTTGCAGTTGCTGCTGTGCAGGGAGAGACAAGGAATATTTTAACAGAATCAAGACATAGAAGAATCACAGTTTTATTTGAACTTCTAATCAGAGTCAGACCAGTAGAGAAATAAAATAAGATTAGAAAACTTGTGTGGCCTCTGTACTGAAAGATGCTGATGCTTCAAGAGTGAATACAAGATCTCAGAACTCTCCCTGTTAGATGAAAATATATCAGTTTGCTCAGAAATGGTTCAATTGCCTAGTGTTGCCATTACTAACATAAACATATGGCTCATATTTCCATCCAGAGAAATTAATGCTAAATTGGTGCCTCACTAACATCAGATACGCTGTATTATGCTTAAATATATTCAGTAAAAAGCGAAAAGGGGTATTAACAACAACAACAAAAAGATGGATTTTTTTCTCACAGCCACAGTTGCTAATCCAGTAGGAGATATTTGAGAGAGTTTTGTTCAACATCACAGTGAGAGTGCCTAGGGAAATCATCAAATTACAGTGGATCCCCCTTTGATTGTAATAAGTGTTGATTTTCTCCATGAGTTGTTTATCCTGTCCAGTGATTTGACGGTGAACTCTTCTAAATAAATCGCCCTTTCCCCTCTGGTGTCGGTATATATTGCTTCTCAAGCCACCGCCTTGGTAATCATCTCTATTGTTTGAATTAGCAGTGATGCTGTTCTCTCAGCATGAAGCAGGCATGACACCAACACATGCTGGCAGGCCAGCTCCTCCCTCACTGTGGGATGACTCTGGAGTGAGAGCCTCAGGTCTAAATGGCAGCCACTTCTCCCGTAAGCCATGAATGAAGTCAATATAAGGATCCTGCTGTCAGATTTCTCTGTGCCTCAACTCTCCACTAACTGTCAGTATAAACTCTTTGAATACAATGTTCAAGGACACAATCACTGTATTTTCATTAATTTCAAAAAGTATTCCTAGAGAGCACTATATAGCCAATATGATTTTGTACCAGTCACTGTCAAGTTACGCTCCATTGGAACATTGATGTTTCAAAAACTCAGATCAGGTATTCCATCAGTAAAATAAAAATGGTCATCTTTTCCCAGATTCAGAGAGGAATAAAAAAATAAGTTAATAAATTTAAATTTCTCAGTAATCATCTATTATGTTACTAGTTTTTCTTAGACTTTGCTACTGCTACCAGTAGTGTATATCAGACTTTATTCTAAGATTCCATTTGACTTATGCTAACTTTTATCTCAATAAGCCAATGTTTCTTCATATTCGGGGGCAGGCAGAGGGAAGCACTGTGATTTCTAGTTGTGCCACTTCCTATGTAAGTTTGAGATTGTTTTAAATCTTTAAGCCTCCACACGGAGATCTAAAGCAAGGGCCTATGTTGGGAGAATTTTTTGGGTGGCAGGTTTCATTTCACTGAAAAAAGCAGTCACAGCCACTGCTGATCGAGCTAGGTAGAGAGAAAGAAAAATGCTATGATTTAATAGCACAGGTCTCATGGAGATTTTAAACCTGCTTGTTTAGAAAACTGTTTCCTGTTGTTATCAGATGGACAACAGAGCTCTAGAGAAATATTCAGCCCATTACCATAGCTCCACTAGGGCCCTCTTTAATAAGTTACTTCTCTTATGTCATAAACACCTTGCATTTTTTCCAGAGGTACAGTGGAACCGTACAGCTTTGTGAAACAGTTCTAGCTACAAAGAGAAAAATTGTTTAAGCAATGGTGAAGAGTCTGCTGGACCATAAAGCTGAAACACCATTTCTGGAAGCCAAGGAATTCCAGTTATTATACAAATAGCCCAAGGGACAGAGAGAGACTAGGGATCAGAGAGATTTTAGAACAGTAATATAAATAGATAGGCATCCTCAAAGTCCAAGTCTGTCTCCTACCCACCTGAAACCACTATCCATAAACCCTTAATTAAGGCACTAAACTTTTCTTAATACTTGCAGTATAGAATAACAGAATCCCAAGACGTTTTGGTTCTAAGTTAATGTGTGATCAAGCAAAGGCTTATAAACTCCTCTGAGGTTTATAACCCCGTCTGATCTTAGATTTGGTACCTTTTATGTTGATGGAGCAGTGAGAAGTCATTAATTGGCAGCCCAGTTCCTCCTCATGAGTGTTTCATGGGCGTGCTTCCTGGAGTGCTGCCCCTGATATGAAGGCTCCTCTGGAAGACTAGCTTCAAGGCCTGTGGGGGGCATCACCTGGGACACTGCAGATGTGCTGCTGCTCAGGAAAGGTGAAAACCAGGGACAAGAGCAGTCCGAAGTCCAGCCCTGCTGATCGGCTTTTGCTTCATCCAATTAGCTATTTGCCAAATCACATTGCCTTTATAAGCCTAATTTGAGAATTTTCCAGCAATGGAGAATTTCAAATGATTGTAGTGTCTTCCTGCTGAAGTCTTTTATACTCTTTCCACACACTCAGCAGCTATTTTCCACTAAAAATAGTCTACAATCTAGGAAAAAAAGAAAAGCATTCCCCCTCAAAAATACGAAACATAGCAAAATCTTAGTAATTTGGGCTAACACGGTGAAAATATAAAATATTTTTAAACAAATTCATTGCAATTATTGCCAAGTAGAGCATCAGACTGGGAGGCCGAGGGGGGCGGATCACAAGGTGAGGAGTTTGAGACCAGCCTGACCAACATGGTAAAACTCCCTCTCTACTAAAAATATAAAAATTAGCCAGTGATGGTGGCAGACGCCTGTAATCCCAGCTACTCAGGAGGCTGAGGCAGGAGAATCGCTTGAGTCCGAGAGGCAGAGGTTGCAGTGAGCTGAGATCGTGCCACTGCACTATCGCCTGGGCAACAGAGCAAGACTGTCTCAAAAAAAAAAACCAAAAAAGAAAAATGTCAATTGTGCCCGCTTTGCCAAGTCAAAGCCTCTTAATTGGCATATTGCATTTTTTTCCAAACTGATATTATTCAAGTATTTTTAAACAGTCTGTCCTCTTAAGTAGGTTATTCAAGCCCCCTAGCATCTGTTTGTCAATTTTTATAGCACACCTTTCTTTTATAGCTTGTGTTAAGAGTGAAATTCAGGCCAAAATATGATCATTTGGTAAGGTTCTAATTAATGATGCCTTACTATACATCTTATGAAAATGATTTCTTTACATTTGAGCTTTCAAAAAATTCTTTTCAGTTACATTTTATTGCACCTTTTAGGAATAAGAGTACTATTTCATAATGATTAGAAACAGATTGAGGAGTTGAAAGGCAGAACTGAACTGATAGCAATATGTAGCTCCCATAGAAAGCACCTGATTGGTATTTCAAATCAAGTGTCTGTTATTTAAAGATGGTTCAGTTAAAAAGCAGTGCCCTTTCAGTCATATCAAGTAGGCGATAGCATGGTTGGTACTTGATCAGGCTAGATCCATTGATAAATTTGTGAACCATATCAGTCTACCAGGTTTGCAGTAGGTGTTGTGAAAGGCTTTATCGTTTCTAAACATATGTGTCATCCTCTCTCAAAAATAGTCTGTCAAGAAGGCGAGTGTCTCCCAGTAGATGGGTAACACCATTTCAAAGAGGTAGCTTACCTTACACATATCTAAAGACACATGTCTCTGCTTTGCATTTCCATTTCTTTGATGACACCAGAGAACATCCTTAAGTTCTCTGTTTCCTTGGTAAAGCCTCACTAAGACTCACCTAAAGGTTTGGGCATAAATTATAAAATAAGTTGCAATTGCTACTGGTCAGGTAATCTAACACTAGGTCCTGTAAATAAACTTAATACAACTCTTTTTTTTTTTTTTTTTTTTTTTGAGATGGAGTTTCGCTCTTGTTACCCAGGCTGAAGTGCAATGGCGCAATCTCAGCTCACCGCAACCTCCGCCTCCTGGGTTCAAGCAATTCTCCTGCCTCAGCCTCCCGAGTAGCTGGGACTACAGGCGTGCGCCACCATGCCCAGCTAATTTTTGTATTTTTAGTAGAGACGGGGTTTCACCATGTTGACCAGGATGGTCTCGATCTCTTGACCTCATGATCCACCCACCTCGGCCTCCCAAAGTGCTGGGATTACAAGCGTGAGCCACCGCGCCCGGCCAATACAACTCTTTAAAGGTGAGGCTTTATGGCGATGCCAGATGACAGTGTTGCCATACCAAGTAGAACAAGTGAGTCACAGTGCAGAAACTGTAGGAAAAATAAATAAATAGCTCAGCCTGGAAGAATCAGAGAAGGCTTCCATGAGGCCACATTTGAAGATCATGACATCTCACCAGGCAAACAGGAAAAGCATAGTCCAGGATGAGGGAAATGGGCAAAAGTACCGGGTGTGAAAAAGACTAGCAGCTCCAGTGTAGCTGGACGGTAGGTCATCAGAGAAGGTGGAATGTGAGAATGGAAACTGCAACAGAGCTTCCTAGGCCCTGAGCAAGTCCCTCCACCATAGCCCTGAGGGGACCCTGCTAGATACCAGGCCAGGCCTACCACACTGAGTCTACATGCAGCTGATCCTTAGAGGCTGAAGGTTCAATACTGGAGAGGAGATGGTAAAATTAATAAGCCAAGGTTATCTTTCAAAGAGAAAAAAATCAAGTGATTGATGCCCATAGAATCATCATTTTCCTTCCTTTACTCTTCTCTTTGCTTCTCTCACTTCTCTCTATGGCCAGTAGCTGCAGCTGATGGGATCTTCCAAATTTGACTCATTTATCTCCTAAGATTGAGGAAAAAGTTTTTCTAGGGGTATACTGACCATGGAAGAGTCGTATTGTCTCCTTGCCACTGAGCTTCTTGCCAAAACTTGGCCCATCCTGAGATTACATCAGGAGACATGGGAATGAAAAGAAAAACCAAGCACAATATTCTCCTGCAAGATAGGCATAAGAGTGTTCTCAAAAAAATAAATAAATAAAGCAGGAAGCATATTCATTTTATTATAAATAAAGCAAATAAAGTCATGCATCACTTAATGACAGGGTATGTTCTAAGAAATGCATCATTAGGTAATTTTGTAATTATGTGAACAACATAGAGCATAAGTACACAAACCTAGGTGGTATAGCCTGCTAGACACCTAGGCTATATCGCATAGCCTATTGCTCCTAGGCTACAAACCTGTACGGCATGTCACTATTGAATTCCGCAGGAAATTGTAACACAATGATAAAGATCTGTCTATCTAAACACATGTATAGGTAGAAAAGCTACAGTAAAATACAGTATTACAATGTTATGGGTCAACCACTGACAGACATGTNAAGAGCAATACACTGTACCATATAGCCTAGGTATGTGGTAGGTTACTGTACTGAATACTATAGGCAATTGTAACATAGTGATAAGTATTTGAGTATCTAAACATCGAAAAGGAACAGTGCAAATGTGGTATAAAACATTTTACCCAGGCACAGTGGCTCACGCCTGTAATCCCAGCACTTTGGAAGGCTGAGGCAGGTGGATCATCTGAGGTCAGGAGTTCGAGACCAGCCTGGCCAACATAGTGAAACCCTGTCTCTACTAAAAATACAAAAAATTAGCTGGGCGTGATTGTGGTTCCCTGTAATCCCAGCTACTAAGGAGGCTAAGGCAGGAGAATCACTTGAACCCAGGAAGTGGAGGTAACAGTGACCTGAGTTTGCACCATTGCACTCCAGCCTGGGCAACAAGAGCAAAACTTCATCTCAAAAAAAAATTTTTTTTTAACCCTACACCTGTATAGTTAGGGCACTTATCATGAATGAAACTTGCAGAACTGGAAATTGTTCTGGGTGTCAATGAGTAGGAGGCGAAGGCCTGGGACATTACACCACTCTAGATTTTATATATAAACACTGTACACTTAGGCTACACTAAATTTGTAAAAGAATATTTTTCTTTCTTCAATAATAAATTAACATTAGCTTACTGTAATTTTTACTTTATAACATTTTTAATTTTTTTCTTTTTGACTGTTTTGTAATAACACCTACCTTAAAACACAAACAACATGTTGTACAGCTGTACAAAAATATTTTCTTTCTTCATATCCTTATTCTATAAGCTTTTTTCTACTTCTAAATGTTTTCATTCTTTTACTTTTTGGACTTTATTTGTTAAAAACTAAGACACAACACATACATTAGCCTAGACAGGATGAGAATCATCAATATCACCATCTTCCATCTCCAGATCTTGTTCCACAGGAAGGGCTTCAGGGACAGTAACAGGCATGGAGCTGTCATCTCTTATGATAACAATGCCTTCTTCTGGAATGCTCCTGAAGGAGCTGCCTGAGGCTGTTTCCAGTTGTTTTTTTTTTTTTTAAATAAGTAGAAGGAGAACACTCTAAAATAATGATAAAAAGTAAATACACAAACCAGCGACATAGCCACCTATTATCATTGTCAAGTACTACTGAATGTACTGTACATAATTACATGTTCTATACTTTGACACACCCGGCAGCACAGTCAGTTTGTTTCTATCAGCATCACCACAAATGTAATGCATTGTGCCACAACATTACCATGGCTACGAGGTCGCAAGGCAACAGGAATTTTTCAGCTCCATTATAATCTTATGGCACCACCTGTCACATAAGTTGTCCATTGTCGACCCCAAAATATCTTTATGTGGCACATCACTGTATAAGCTAAACTTTCAGGATGAAACAGGCAGCCATTTTTTCTTTTTGAGCTTCCCATTAAATAGAAGAATCAGAACAGGGAATTTTTACGCTCTTTCCTATGACATTATACCATTACACAAAAGTGATTATTGGAGCATTTCTTGTGACATTGAACATCCACAGAGTCAGGGCATGAAGGTGGAGGAGGAAGGAGGGGTCAGACTCAATGTACCCTCCTGTACTTGTGCAAATGATCTCTCCAAAAAGCCTTGTCTGTGATTTTGCCTTTAAGGGCTCTTCTTTGTCATCATTCCCTTGCAACTAAACTTTCCTTAATTCAACCTTATTCTCAACTTTGGTTTCTAGTTTACCTATCCCTTCCCACATTAATTAACTTTTGCCACGCAGCCAATCATCCCCCCAAAATTTAATCTGGTTCATAATTCTGTTGTTGAGCTGGGCAATTCTTCTGGTCTGGCCCAGCTTGTCTTCCCTCTGCTGGCCTCTTTCACATACCTGTGGTTTCTGTCGGGTCAGCTGCTGCCTGGATGATCTCAGGTGGCCTCATCTAAATGTCTGGTGGCTTGTGCTGCTTAGTGATTGGCGCTACCTCCCCATATTAGCTATTGGCTAGGTGACAAAGGTACCTACATGTATCTTCTCACTTAGTATATGAACCGAGCCTCTTCACATGGTAGTCAGAAAGGGCTGAAGAGTACAAGAGAGGGCAGGTCCCAGTGTGCAAGCACTTTTCAAGTATCTGCTTCCATCACGTTTGCAATCGTCTCACTGGACAAAGTACGTCATATGGCCAAGCTCAGAGTCCACATGAGAGGACATTCTATAACAGTGTGGAAACAGGAAAGGAAATTATTATTTTTTAAATGTTTTGCCCAGGCATGGTGGCTCATGCCTGTAATCCCAGCACTATGGGAGGCTGAGGCAGGTGGATCACATGAGCCCAGGAGTTCAAGACCAGCCTCAGCAAAAAAGTTTTTTTTTAAATTAGCTAGGTGTGGTGGCGTGTACCTGTAGTCCCAGCTACTCAGGAGGCTGAAATGGGAGGATCACCTGGGACTAGGTGGCAGAGCTTGCAGTGAGACAAGACCATGTCTCTACACTCCAGCCTGGGCAGCAGATTAAGATCTTATTTAAAAAAAAAAAAATACAAAAAAGTTTTTGAAGAGAGAAAATCTTTCTTAGTTGCCTAGGCTGGTCTTGAATTCCTTGCTTCAAGCAATCCTTCCCCCTATCTCATCATAAGCCACCATGTCCAATAGGAAAGGAAATTATTGTGGCCATTTTTGCAAATCTACTACACTTCAATCTCGATTTTATCATGATGAAAATTATAATATAGTAATAAATTTTATGTTTCTTAATTTTTAAAGAAATACGTAATCTAAATAAGAAGAATGGTAGGCAGAATAATGCCCCTCCCTCAAAGTTCTCTGCATCCTAATCTCGGGAACATGTGAATATGTTACCTTACTTGGGAAAAGGGACTTTGCAGATAGGATGAAGCTAAGGGCCTTGAGATAAGGAGAGTATCAAGGACTATCTGGGTGGTCCTGATGTAACCACAAGGGTCCCTAAAGGCAGAAAAGTGAGGCATTAAGGGACAGTTAATGCAATGATAAGAATTGAAGAATGGGTTTACACTTCAAGGACCTTGAGGGAGATGCAGCAGTGCTGGCTTTGAAGATGTAGAAAGGAGGCTGTGAGCCAAGGAATGTGTGCAGCCTTCAGAAACTGGAAAAGGCAAGGGGAGAGATTTCCCCCAGGGGCCTCCAGCAGGAAACATAGCCCTGCCAACAATTTGATTTCAGCCTGGTGAGACCTGGCTTGGATTTCTAAACCTGCAAGATAACAAGTTCATGATGTTCTAAGCCACTAAATTTGTGGTGATTTATTACAGCAGCCATAGAAAACTAATACAAGAAGGAAGAGGAAACAGAGGGCTCACAAAACGTCTGTTCAATCTGCTTATTCCCCTTCATTATGAATGAGTGATGTGGCAAGAGCCATCAATCACAAAGGACATTTCCGAACAATCCAAAGTCCTGAAGGACAGGAGAACTTTTGCAAATTCCTGAAGACTGAACAGGCCTAGTGAATGCAGGCAGAGTGACCCTGCAGAACACAATTCCCTGGTTATAGAAACACCAAGCAAGCAAGCCTCATTTCTTCTGGGACACCTTCACTGTAGCTCAAAGAGAAAAAACTATTTTAATGGTAAATTTCAGATAAGTTTATGCAAAGTGCAGATTACATGATCGTTTAATACCTTTAACATTATGGTTTTTATACTGAAAAGATAAAACTTTTTTTTCTTACAAATTTGTAGTATCTCACATTGATCCAGAAAATCTGAAATCCCCAAAGATCGGAGCCAGGAGCCTCTGTCATTTCCCAGGTTCGTCCCAAGATTTCCTCTAAATGGCATTGAAAATCATCCTGTGGGAAAAAGAAAGACCTGAAATGCTTTTTCCTGGACTTCATGAAATTCAAAGGTATTTATTGATCATCTAATATGTTTCTAGCTCCTGAAGAATCCATCAATTACTAAAAGTCACAAGAAAAATCAGAGTTAGGGGTGTGACCAGAATACAGCCCTCCAGAATTCCAGCCCAGGGCCACTTATTAAGAAAAGTCTATAAATGGTTCTATTTCTTATTTATACCTGCCTACTTCCTAAATGAATTTGAGGTGGCAATTTTCTAATTAAAATAGGTTTCTAATCTCTCTCTAATCTTGTTTTATTGAGTACATTTTAATCCCTTGTACTTTAACCTTGAATAGAAACATGTACCGAATCTGTATAAAAATATGAATTAGCCAGGTGCGGTGGCACATGCCTATAATCCCAGCTACTTGGGAGGCTGAGGTGGGGGAATTGCTTGAACCCAGGAGTTCAAGACCAGCCTGAGCAACATAGCAAGACCTCATCTCAAATAAATATACATATATATATATATACACACACATATATATAAATTAGCATTAAAATTAAGGTGTACATGCATTTAATATACATACAATATATATGAACACATAAATTTTTATTTATAAGCCTGTTAAAGGAAGCTAATGATAATGGTTCGTCCTGGAACCAATTTATGCATTCTTTTGCTAGCAATTACCTGTCAAATTTGCCTAGTTGCCTTTTTAAAAATTATATTCCGAAGGCAACATAGTCCAGACAAACAAAGTATAAGAGAAAAAAATAGAAAAACTCAATAAATTGATATTTCAAAAGCACATCAACCAATCTGGAAACAAATACTTTGATAAAAGAGTATAGCTTGCCTGAGTGCAGTAGCTCATGCCTGTAATCTCAGCACTTTGGGAGGCCAAGGCGGGCGGATCACCTGAGGGCAGGACTTCGAGATCAACCTGACCAACATGGAGACTGATCATCTAATATATTTCTAGCTCCTGAAGAATTACTAAAAACACAAAAATACAAAAAAATACAAAAATTAGCCGGGTGTGGTGGCGCATGCCTGTAATCCAAGCCACTCAGGAGGCTGAGGCAGAAGAATCGCTTGAACCTGGGAGTCAGAGGTTGCAGTGAGCCGAGATCGCACCTCTTCAGCCTGGGCAACAAGAGTGAAATTCCGTCTTAAAAAAAAAAAAAAATATATATATATATATATATATATATATATATATATATATAGCTTGCCTAAAGTGCCACTGTATAGTGTAGGAAGTTTCAATGGTAAAAGGCAGATGTCTTCTAATCCAAGGATAGTGGAAGTACTATACATGCAACATGAAAGTATTATACATACAACTGTTGTGTGTATGTGCATGTGATTTTCAGCAATTCTTTAACTGGTTCATTCCATTGTGATGATTACATTACCTTTCATCCTGACCATCACAAGTCTTCAACCTTGAAATTGTATCAGGTTTCTCTGAAAGCACAGTTATATTTAAAGGTAAATTTAAGACAAAGTGTTTATTAGGTATTATTATCTGCTTATATTGCATTTGAGTTCTCCTTCACTAATATAAAGTGATAAATTAAAAAGAACACAAACTCAAGCCTGAAACTCTGAGAACAGAGTATTGATAACTTTCTCTGAGACCCTGAAATGTCCTTAAGAACTCTGAGCCAAAGATCCAACCAATTATTAAAAAAAAAAAGTGTTTGCGGTGAGGGATCAGAATGATAGAGAAAAAAGAACCCCAACACAGACACCCACTGACACCCATTAGCAACTGTGTTTGTACTCACAGATGAACCAGCCAAATCCAGCCACACAGCCATTATTTTGGATGCTGTTTGTTAAGTTGGTCAAATTATTGGTTACATGATCATCCTCAAAAAGTTTTACTCCAAGTATTTCCAGTATCTGTCTCAAATAATGTTTTTGAAATATCTGGAGAAAGAGCTTAAGAATTCTTTGTGTGAAATTAATTCTTTGTCAATCTCTTTGGCTCCCTCATGCCCCACATGGGCCTCAGCCCCTGTAAATATGCTCTCAAAGCATTTTCAGGAGTCCTCGGGAACTTCTAAGCTCTCCTGCACGCAAGCCAGTCAGCACTACACAGCACCTGTCAAGCGTGGCTGCCCTCCTTCTCTGTGTCTCAGTGTCTGTTCAGTACTGCAGCCAATTCTGTTCAGGCACTGTGGCTTCACTAGTCAGGCATTGCCACAGTCTCCAAATAACCAAAGACCAACAACACTGTGTGTGTGTTTGTGTGTGTGTGTGTGTGTGTGTGTGTGCGTGTGCATGTGTGCGGGTGGGGGCAGGCAATTCTTTCTCCCCTATGTAATATTCCCTTTTAAAAAGTACCAAAGCTGCACTATGGAGTTGTAACAGGAAAGCTGCTCTTTCAGTTCCTATGTTCAGAATCTACCCCTGACCTTAATAGGCACAGGCTGCAGTGGAAGATAAATTGGGGTAATAGACTCAATATTAAACTCAGAAGCTCAAGATAGGTGTTTGATAGACATTTATGGAGTGAGTGAATGAATCACTCTTTCATTATAATGACAAAGGCATTACTAGTGAGTTAAACTTATCTGTCTCTTTCTTCCCTTTGATTGGGTTCTCTGTGAAGAGAACCTAAAATTCTTTATGCAAATAGATTTCTGGTGGCCAATCCACCAGAGCCAGACATATGCCCCTAGCAGTGAACAGAGTGCAGGATTTTGCTGAGCTCCTGAATGCCCATTATACTTTTCATGCATTGTAAGTTACAAACACAAAGAACCAAGGGCCAGCTTCAAACTCTGCTCTTCAAAGGGCTTCTCATGCCACGTATCAGCACGACATTTCAAGTCACTTTGCTCCCTTATGCCTTGTAATTTACTTCAATGAGGTGGTAGATGTCATCTCCTATTTATGTAAGAATCCTTGTCCCTCAATAACATGGATCCCTGAATTTTCTCTATTAAGCTGTTAAATTTTACATTTAATTAAACATGAGTTAAAATTGTGAGTTTCCAAAACCGTAACCCAAACAGTAAATGATGTCCCACTTTCATCATATTAAATCAATGTTCTGAATATTCAGTGTTTAGGGTTTTATGATAGTAAAAGTGAGCATCTTAGTTCACTAGAGGTATGGAAGCTAGAGCTAGTTTTTGTTGTTGTTGTTTTGAGATGGAGTCTCGCTCTGTTGCCAGGCTGGAGTGCAGTGGCGTGATTTCGGTTCACTGCAAACTCCACCTCCCAGGTTCAAGCGATTCTCCTGCCTCAGCCTCCCAAGTAGCTGGCACTACAGGCACATGCCACCACACCCAGCTAATTTTTGTATTTTTAGTAGAGACAGATGGTCTTTATCTCCTGACCTTGTGATCTGCTCGCCTCGGCCTCCCAAAGTCCTGGGATTACAGGCGTGAGCCACTGTGCCCTGCCACTGTTGTTTTTAATTACACTTGAATTCTATCTCTTTTTTTTCATGTTAATGCATCTTAGCCTGCCAAAGTGCCAGACACAGTCCAGTGGACTCAAAGAGAAACAGGCAGTTCATAGGACACAATGCCTCTGGAGAGTAATAGGGATCTACACACACACAACTTCCTAGTCATAGATTAGGAGAAACATTCACTTTTATTTACTTTGACATATTTAGGAAATCACTATTAGACCTTAATTAAAGAAGGATTAAGGCTAATTATCTGCACAAGGCTCTGTGTGTACAAATGAAATAATCAGACCATGGATGATCCACTTATTTCTACTCTCTAATGGTGGAAATAGCTGCAAATTAAAATTGTCATTCTCTGAGCCTAGTTATTATTGCATCTCAGTTGATTAGTTACATCATATAGACACAGGCAAATCTTTTAGGAATATACTTTCATGCATGAATAACTTTGGAAAATTCACCAAATGAAGAGGCAGCAGCTGTGAATACATGAAAAATTATTGGCTTTGATATCCACCTAAGTCCATGGAGATACTTCTGTCAAGGCACGATGGATAAGAAGGTTACCATCTACCCTCCAAACTGCTTATTTCAGCATCTCACAGGTAATTCTGGCAGAGACTCCAAAGAAATGTTTATGTCACTTCCCACCCTCATATGGCAGAGGAGAAAACTGGGATGCAGAAAGTTTCAATGACCTGCCTAAGCTCTCACAACAGATAATGACAAAGCTGGGACCAGATCCCCCAGGATTCAGATTCCCACCACTCCATGAACCCAGCTGCTCTTATCATATATTTGGTCCATTGTTATGATTACACTCGGGAAGAGTGGCTATTTTGTGGCAATTCATGATTTAAAAAATATTTTAAAAGGTAGAGAGTAGGAAGAAGAGGCATATCCACATCCTGAAAGTACCAGGTAGAATTCAAAATCTGGGATTACAGCACACAGGCAGGGAACGGGGCTTCTCAAACGTTTTCATGCCACAGCATACATACATATATGTGATAATATTTGTTTGGCAACTTAGAGTCCATACCTAGAGTACATACAAAGCTATTATTCCTGACCCTGAAGACTGGCTATCCAGACCCTATCCAGATGCTCAGAGGGCATTAATTTATCCTCCGAGGACAACAATTTATCCTGTCACATATCTAACCCATTCACAACTCACCCAGTTAACTTGGACCATAAATAGGAAACCCTGCCAGATTGTAATTATTCTTTTAATTATTAGAATTAAATGTAAAAACTGAAATGACTGTGGCTTCTTGGCTTTTATTGCTCTTTACTAAAGAGCATATCAAGTAAAAAAAAAAGTTTACAGAAGCTAAAAATATAAGGGTGTACCTTGTTTACAAAAAATTATCAAGAATCTCTAAAGTTCATTATTTACTGAAAAATAGCTTCTGATGCAAAATAGCTCTCAGAGAACACCACGGATGGTGTTAGACATAGGCCTTTAGTGCAGAGCCCATCACAGAGGTGCAAGAAGGGCCATTTGTTCCAAGCCTCACACTGACAACAGTTCCAACTTTAGAGCAGTGACATTATACCTCCAAATGAGATTATACTATTTTCTTTGAAAAACTCTGTCACATACCACATATTTTGACTTTTTTTTTTACACGGAGTCTTGCTCTACCACCAGGCTGGAGTGCAGTGGTGTGATCTCAGCTCACTGCAACCTCCGACTCCCTGGTTCAAGCAATTCTCCTGCCTCAGCCTCCTGTGTAGCTGGAATTACAAGCACACACCACCACACCCAGCTAATTTTTGTAGAGACGGGGTTTCACCATGTTGGCCAGGATGGTCTCAATCTCCTCACCTCATGATCCACCTGTCTTGGCCTCCCAAAGTGCTGGGATTACAGGTGTGAGCCACTGTACCCAGCCGACTTTTTTTCAAAGGCCCCTGGAATCACAAAAAATAGTAGTGGAACCTGGACCTCTGAGAGTCAACAATCTCATACATATGGGACTTCATAACAGGACTGTCAATAGAGAAGGTGCCCTTTAGGTATTCGCTTTGCTCACCCTTGTCAATTTGATTGAGGAACAAAAGCATGGGATCCACAGATCTGCGGGAGAATGTGCCTTTGAACAGAGCAAGTGCAAACGGAGAAAAGGTACGGGAACACTAATCCACATTCCCATAGAAATGCTCAGGTTTCAATATTCCTTCTGAAAAATGTAGTTTCTCTAGTAAGTTGGTCACACTCCAAGAGGAATTAAGCTTGAAAGATAACAGAACTTCAAAAGCCAAGTTGAAAAGACCAGACCTGAGGCAGTGAAGAGCATTCAGAAGAAAGAAGAGTTTTAACTCAGCTTTCAAAGCATGTTCTCCTTCCTCTTTGAAAATTTCTGACACTTTCAGGGTTGCTGAAGATATTCCCACCCGTGACATCTTTCATCAGAAAAGCATGAAATAACAGAAATCTCTTTCCAGGTAGAATAGGGAGAAAATGTGAAAGTAAGTTAAAGTAAGTTGCTTCTTGTTCCGCTTCCTCTTGAGTTTAATCAGTCACCTCCAAGAAAATTGCTTGAGCCTGTCTCAATGCAAATTAGCAAGATGCAAATTCTACTATGTAGGGGAACTGAGGCCCCAAATAAGTGGTCCCAAAAGGAAGCAGAGGCAGGTTGCCAGCCATGTGTTTCAATGATTCATTTTTCAGGAATGGCCAAAAAACAAAACAACAACAACAACAAAACTGAAGGGAAAACCTAGAAGGTAACAATAAAAGGTGTACTTAAGACTCAATAATTACATCTGTGGCTTTTAAAGGCTACCTCCATTATCAGTAATCCCCCGTTGTCCTGCATTTACCTGTGCAACCTCTGCTGATCCTCCAAGGCTTACCTGAGAATCATTCCAATTACCACTGGGTACCAGGCCAAGAGCTGAGCACAAGGAACTTGAGAATGATATGCATGGTGCCAGGTACCTCCCTTCAGGGAGCTTTTGCCAGACTCGGTGCTGGGTGCATGGGACATGATGATATACAAGATGAGCCCCAATGAGCTGAGAACAGGTTGACTGCTAGACACAAAATATGTGACACACAGAGACCCCATCTCTACAAAAAAAAAATAAATAAATTAGCTGGATGTGATGGTTCATGCCTGTAGTTCAAGCTACTCAGGAGGATGAGGCTGGGGGATTCCTTAAGCCCAGGAGTTCAAGGCTACAGTGAGCTAGGATCACACCACTGTACTCCAGCCTGGGTGACAGAGCAAGACCCTGTCTCTTTTTAAAAAGAGACAGAAATGTGACAATGTGCACAATAGAAGATTGCTGCTCATAAAGAGATGTGTGCCAGGCTCACTATGGGCAAAATTATGGTACACAATGCCAGGGGCCACATCTCAAGGAGCTGCCTTCCCTGAGCCCCTGGCCTAACCATTGCTTTCAGACCCCCATTTATACCCTGATAAACACCAGAATTTTTGAGTGAAATATTTTCAGTGCCTATTTCCCCCACTGACCGTAAGGGTATTGAGGGCATTAATTATAACTTGTTTCTGCTTGTATCCCTGGCACTACACATAGTGGCTGCAAAGAAACAAAGCAATCGCCACCAATTTCAACACAAATGTGTGTAGCACTGAACAAAATTACTCAATTTCTGCTCAAGAAAAGTCAATAAGGTTTTAAGGGAACAGCTTATCTGCTAACATCTATGTAGTATTTTTACATCAATATTCATGAGTGATATTGGTCTGTGGTTTTCTTTGTACTCTCTTTATCTGACTTATACAGCAGTGTTATACTTGTTTCACAAAAGGAGTTAGAGAGGTTTCTTTCCATTTCAGTGCTCCAGAGCAGGTATCAGCACATTTTTCTTTATAATAGGTCAGACAGTAAATATTTCAGTCTTCGTGGTCCATATAGTCTCTGTTGTAACTACTCAACTTTGCCCCAAAGCAGCCATATACAATGAGGAAACAAATAGGGTGGTTGTGTTCCAATTAAACTTTATAAAAAATAAAACAGGTGGCTGGGGCTGAATTTGGTCAGTGGCTGATACCTGCTCTGGCATAATTTATATACTACTTGAATCATGTGGCCTTCAAAGGGTTGATAAATGCTATAGACTAATTGTTTATGTCCTTGTAAAATTCACATGTTAAAACCTAATCCCCAGTGTAATTCTGTTACAAGGTGGGGCCTTTGGGACATGATGAGTTCATGGGGGCAGAACCCCCACGAATGGAATTAGTGCCTTTGTAAAAGAGACTTCATGGTTTCAAGCTACCATTATGCAGTTGCTGAATGCAGAGCTGAGAAGAAATATGCCTTGGAACACCATAATATGCCATTTCTATCACACAGAAACAATCCATGTAAAAAAAACCTCAGAGTAGGCCGGGCCTGGTGGCTCACCACCTGCAATCCCAGCACTTTGGGAGGCCAAGATGGGCAGATCACCTGAGGTTAGGAGTTCAAGACCAGCCTAACCAACATGCAGAAACCCCATCTCTACTAAAAATAGAAAATTAGCAGGGTGTGGTAGCACATGCCTGTAATCCCAGCTATTGAGGAGGCTGAGGAAGGAGAATCACTTAAACCTGGGAGGCAGAGGTTGCAGTGAGCCAAGATCATGCCATTTCACTCTAGCCTGGGCAACAAGAGTGAAACTCCATCTGAAAAAAAAATCAGATTATAGATATTAGTTATAAGTAAGTGATAAGCTTTAAGTATTCATTACATTTATTTTTAATTTAATTTTGCATAATGCCCATGTTTAACAATCAACTCTCAAAATTTCTAATTTATCAATCAGTTTTTGAGGGTTTATATAGGTCAGCTATAACAAACCACTGACTGTTACCTATTGTCTGCCTGTCACCATGATTGGCATTTTAGATACATTCTTTTATTAACCCTCACTGTCCCCTTCTGGAATAATTATTTTACAGATGGATAAAAGATCTCAGAAAGATTAAATAACTTGCCTGGATTCATGTAGCTAAAGTCTGGTTGTATGACCTCCACCCTCTAAATCTCCATATTCAATTATATCACACAGTCACTCATATAACAGAAATTTGCTTTTAAATTATTTTATTCTTTATCTAAGAGAATAGACTATGTTCCACATAAGCTGGGGTCCTCTGAATTCAATGAGTTTCTGAACTTGATGTGTGTTTGAGTTCACTGACACTAAGTAATCTGGTTACAGGAAATACCATTAAGCTGGATTAGAAACCCAGTGTTAGGCAGGACTTAAACTGTATGGTGTTATGGAGGATGACCATGGGGAGCTGACTACGCTGTACAGTCTTCTACCCAGAGACACTAGAATCACTTCAAGCTCTACTCTCATTTTCCTTTCTTTTCCTTAAGTTAACTCCAACTCAACAAAATGAATTCCTTTTTGAGCAAGTCTCTTTCCTTGCACAATGAACCTAAAGGTAGACTATCCAACAGCATTTCAACCACTATTTTCAGCTAACTCATATTTGTTAAGATTGTAATTTTTGTGCCAAAAAAATTTGTTAATGTTTTCTAAGTTTAGTTTCTTCTTACAACATAACATGATGGTATTTTTTTTTCATTATTTAGAGAACACTTTATTAGTTTCTGTAATCAAACCCATGTAGATAAGACCTTACATATTTAATACAAGGGTTACCCCTGTACAGGTGGAAAAAAATTAAGTTTAACATTTTTAGACAAATGTGGTAGTTAATTTATGTATGATGTCAATTCAATGTGATAAACTGGGATTTATCACATTGTGATAAATCTTTTTCCAAAAGATTTTTCCAAACTTTTTCCAAAGTTCACAGTAGAGCCAAAGTTTCCAAAAATTCAAATTATATATATATGGACCAATAATAGCAGCATGTTATGTATCAACAGCAGCAACAGCTTGTCCAGGTTCTGCAGTCAACTGAACAAAATTATACAGACACCCAGCACACTCCATTTAAAGAAAAGGCAGAAAAAAGGGAAGAACCAAAATCCCAGAAAATTGCAAGTTCTGTTGCTGTTGTGGTACCTGGCACCATTTTTAAAAATTAGTTTCTAGGCCAGTCACAGTGGCTCACACCCCAGCACTTTGGGAGTCTGAGGCAGGTGGATCACAAGATCAGGAGATCGAGACCATCCTGGCTAACAAGGTGAAACCCCGTCTCTAAAAATACAAAAACAAAACAAAAAAAATAGCTGGGCATGGTGGCATGTGTCTGTAATCCTAGCTACTCAGGAGGCTGAGGCTGGAGCATCACTTGAACCCAGGAGGCAGAGGTTGCAGTAAGCCAACATCACACCACTGCACTCAAACCTGGGCAACAGAGTGAGACTCCATCTTCAAAAACAAAAAAAAATTAGCTTCTGAATTATTATCTGGAAAGAAAACATTCTAAAATAACATTATTGCAAACAACTTTGATAAAGCATGGTCACTACTACATATCATAAAGCAGGTACAAGACAGTTTGCATTCACAGAGGTATGCTACAGTACTGTCCCACATATATATTGCTAGAAGATACCATTAAAAAGGCATTATCTCAGACTTGATTCTACTTTTTCTAGCAGAGGGTCCAAAGGATGGTATGACACAGCTGTGTAAAGGAATGCTCCTTCTTAGGATTGCCTTCATTAGTGGCATAGTTCTATGTACTCACTGTTTTTCATGAACATCAACTAAAAACTGTTTTTTTAAAAAAACAGACCACATTTTCTTTATCCGGTCTATCGTTAAGGGAAATTTAGGTGGATTGCTTGTCTTTATCATTGTTAATAGTGCTGCAATGAACATAGGTGCACACGTGTCTTTATAAAAGACTAATTTATATTCCTTTGGGTATATACCCAGTAATGGGAATGCTAGGTTAAATGCTATTTCTGTCTTTAAGTATTTGAGGAATTGCCAAACTATCTTCCATAATGGCTGAACTAATTTACACTGCCACCAAGGGTGTACAAGTGTTTCTTTTTCTCGGCAACCTTGTCAGCATCTGTTGCTTTTTTGACTTTTAATATTAGTCATTCTGACTGGTGTGAGATGGCATCTCATTGTGGTTTTGATTTGCATTTTTCTAATGATCAGTGATGTTGAGCTGTTTTCATATGATTGTTGACCACTTGTATGTCTTCTTTCGAAAGTGTCTGTTTATGTCTTTTATCCGCTTTTGTATGGGGTTGTTTTTTTCTTGTAAATTTGTTTAAGTTTCTTATAGATGTGGGATATTAGACCTCTGTTAGATGCATAGTTTGCAAAAATTTACTCCCATTCTGTAAATCATCTGTTTACTCTATTGATAGTTTATTTTACTGGGCAGAAGCTTTTTAGTTTAATTAAATCCCATTTGTCAATTTTTCTTTTCTGGCAATTGCTTTTGGTGTCTTCATCATGAAATCTTTGCCCATGCTTATGTCCTCAATGGTATTGCCTAGGTTATCTTCCAGGGTTTTTATAGTTTTGGGTTTTACATTGAAGTCCTTAATCCATGTTGAGTCCATTTTTGTTTATGGTGTAAGAAAGGGGTCCAGTTTAAATCTTCTGCATATGGCTGGCCAGTTATCCCAACACCATTTATTGAATAGGGAATCCTTTCCCCATTGCTTGTTTTTGTCAGATTTGTTGAATATCAGATAGTTGTAGGTGTGTGGTCTTATTTCTAGGTTCTCTATTCTGTTTCATTGGTCTGTGTATCTGTTNTTTTGATGCAGAGTTTCACTCTGTCATTCAGGCTGGAATGCAGTGGCATGATCTTGGCTCACTGCAATCTCTGCCTCCCAGATTCAAGTGATTTTCATGCCTCAGCCTCCCAAAGTGCTGGGATTACAGGTATGAGGCACCACACTGGCTTATGTGTCTGTTCCTGTACCAGTACCATGCTGTTTTGGTTACTGCAGCCCTGTAGTGTAGTTTGAAGTCAAGTAGCATAATGCCTCCAGCTTTGTTTTTTTTGCATAGGATTGCCTTGGCTATTTGGGATTTTTTGATTCCATATAAATTTTAAAATCATTTTTACTAGTTCTGCGAAGAATGTCAATGGTAGTTTAATAGGAAGAGCATTGAATCTATAAATTGCTTTGGGCAATATGGCCATTTAAAAAATATTTATTCTTCCTATCCATGAGCATGGAATGTTTTTCCATTTGTTTGTGTCACATGATGTTTTTTTTTTTAATCTAATAAGCGGCATCACCGTAAAGTTAGAATAGAAGCCCCAGGAACAAAATAATTTTTAAAAAATTAAAAATGCACTTTCTATCAAATAGAAAGAGTTTCCAGAATAAACACACAATTTTTAAAAAAAAATTAGTAGATACTTACTGGATAATATTTAAACCTTTATATTATCTGCCTGAAAGGTTAAAAGGCAGTTGGTTGTAATCATGAGTGACCAGCCTTGCCAGAAAGAAGATAGACATTAAAATTGACTAGTATCATCTATTACATCTATTATGTAAAAAATGTAGCAATACATTTTTTAAAATACTGGCACTGCTCTGAAAAATCATTTTCTCTATCATTAGTTGGTTAAATTATTCTCATACGCCTTTACCGTAAAGTCATTTTAGGTCTTGGGAAGAATGTAATATATTACTTTTAATTACAGCATCAATTCAGAATGTTATTTTTCCCTTTTTATTTGCTTCAAGGACCACAAAGGAAGCTCTACGGAATGTGTGCAGCCTAGAAACCTAACTTGATATTAAATGTGTTTCCTCTTATTTCATCGTTCCTGCTTCTCTGTCCTCTACCTTCGGTTATACCCCTCTTTTATTCTGTCTCTGATTCTGTCATTTCCTCCTTGCTCTTCTCCATTTCTCTCCTGGCATTCAATAAGGGAGTACATGGAAAACAAGAAAGGAGAATGGATATGTGTCTTTGATCTCAGTGTGCCCAGAGCCTGGCACAGTACCTACCACAACAGGGGAGCCCAAGAAATGAGTGACTGAAAGGATAGAGAGCACATTGAGCAAGGGACAGAGAAATGTTATTCTGTTCCATATCTTTCATGAGGCACATATATATATATATATATGGGATTTTTTGCATTGAAATAGAGGACATAATGGAGGGATGGAGTGAGGAAAGATATAAAATAGAGTAAAGGAGTTGGTGTTATTGGGGCTATTGAGAAAAGAGTAAAATTTACTGAACCAAGTCATAACTTAGGACAAAAGGGGCTGATGATGAATGATGGAAGGGGATCCTCCATTTTATTTAATTTATTTGTTTTATCTAAAAGATCTATAAAGAAGAATTTAGCAATTTGAAGACGAAGTTTAGGAATGATTACCCAAGAAACATTTCCTGTACGTTGCTGAAGAAATTGGTTTCAGCATCTTCATAATGTTCCTTCCTACTAACTAATAAAAATAATACTAATAATAATTTAAAATAATAATTACTGACATTGAGCACTTATTATGTGACAAACACTGTTCTAAAGACTATATGCATGATTTCTCACAACAAGCCTACGTAATATGAACTATTTTATTATTCTAACTTTATAGTTAACTGAAGAATGAAGAGATTACTAACTTGTGTAATAGTTTTGCATTATTCTAAAGACAAACTCCAGGTACCTTAGGCTTTCAATCAGGCCCTTCACAATCTGGTTTTAAATGCCCTTTCAAAATTAGGTCCTACTCCTAACTGACAAAAGTAGTACTATGAGGTCCTAGCCATGTCTTCCTACTTTCTTGACTGTAAGCTTCACTCCAACCACTTTCCACCCAAAAATGCCTTCTCCTTATCCTTTGCCTATGTGGCTTTTTCCCACCATTCAAAACTCAGCTGTAGTGTCAACTCTTTTATGAAGACATCTCTGACCAACCTTACCCAATGACCTTGCCCTCCTCTGAATTCACAACCCACTCTTACGAATACTACCTTAAAATTTCTCTTGACTTTTTGTCTTATATTATCATTTAAATGACCATGTTGGATTTTTGTTTCTCCAATTAGTATGTTAACTTGGTATAAATCATGTCTCCGTAATGTATCCACAGTTCCCAGCTAAGTTCTCAGTATGCATAGTTATCCTCAATGACTTTTTTGTTAAAGTAATGTATTGTATAGCATATACAGAAATTATTCATGTCATCAGAACATATTCTATTCTTTTTGGAACCACACTTCACATACCTTCAGCAAAAAGAATGTTCATATGCCCAAAGATCCATTCTGGTAAAAAAGAATTGATGAGATTTATCTATTAATCAGAATATTTACTACCCCAACCCATATTTTATTGTATTTTCATAATCTATAAAAAACAGAACGCTAAAAAAAATCCCACTTTAAGCAAACTGGCTATTTAAAAAATAATGCCGAGAAAATCTGCAACTTAGCCAAGAAATAAGAAATTAAATAAATTTTCTTTTAACGATATACTAAACCAAGGGTCAGGCAATTGTAAGACAGGTAGTTTGCCATACTCTACTGGACTCTTTTTTTTTCCCCCAAGCTGGAGTCCAGTGGCGGGATCTCGGCTCACTGCAACCTTTGCCTCCCAGGTTCAAGTGATTCTCCTGCCTCAGCCTCCCAAGTAAGTAGCTGGGATTACAGGCACCCATCACCACTCCTGATAATTTTTGTATTTTTAGCAGAGATGGGGTTTCTCCATGTTGCCCAGGCTGGTTTCAAACTCCTGACCTCAAGTGATCTGCCCTCCTCAGCCTCCCAAAGTGCTGGGATTACAGGCATGAGCTACCGCTCCCGACTTGCTGCACTCATTTTTAGCAATCTTAAAGATCCCTGGAGAAGGAGAAGTAATAAACATCTAAATTTTTTTAAAAAAGAAAAGGACAGGCACGGAGTTCAAGACTAGCCTGGCCAAGATGGTGAAACCCTGTCTCTACTAAAAATACAAAAATTAGCTGGGCGTGGTGGCAGGCACCTGTAATCCCAGCTACTTAGGCGGCTGAGGCAGGAGAATCGCTTGACCCTCGGAGGCAGAGGTTGCAGAAGCCGAGACCGCACCACTGCACTCCAGCCTGGGTGACAGAGCAAGACTCCATCTCAAAAAAATAAAAATAAAAAATTAAGATTTTTTTTTTATGGCAAGTGAATTAGGAAGTTTGGAAAACTTTCAGGACAGTAGTTCACAGCTTTCTCAACATATTTTAATGAGGTGGAAACTGACAAAATTGAATTGTTTTGGAAAACTTGCCCAAGGCAGACAAGGAACAGATGGAAGAATTATGCCAAGGAACATATCACATGCTACTTAACTCATTTGGGGATGGACCATTAGGCTAAAGATGAGAAAACAAACAAACAAACAAACATTTAACTCCAAATGAAAGAAACAAGCTAGTTGCTTTGAATCTGCTCTGCATGATTTTATTTCAACTGCTCTTTAGGGATCAGAAGTACATTCGTTTCTTTGAACAGGCAGTGAAAAACATTTCTGTGTCCTTCACAGGCTGATTTGCTCATAAAACAAAAGAATGAACAAGGCTGCAGTGTCAACATTTACTGCCACATTATCAAAATTAGTGGTCATTTTAAAAGGTCCTGATTAAGCCGGAGAGCTCATGCCTGTAATCCCAACACTTTGGGATGCCAAGGCAGGTGGATCACTTGATCCCCGGAGTTCATTGAGACCAGCCTGGGCAACATGGTGAAACTCCATCTCTACCAAAAAAGATACAAAAATTAGTTGGGCCTGGTGTTGCACAACTCCAGAGAGGCTGAGATGGGAGGATTGCTTGAGCTCAGGGAGCGAAGGTACAGTGAGTTGAGATTGCAGCACTGCACTCCAGCCTGGGTAACACAGCGAGAGCCTGTCTAAAANAGTCCTGATTAGAAAAATTCTTAGCACAACACTTAAACACCAAGGTGATTTAATTGAAATAACATCAGCCAAGGATTCAGGAAAAATTCTTGAGGAACTAAAATTAGATAACAACAACAACGGATCAAGAATGCTCTAGCTTCAGAAAATTGTGGACAAGCTAGTTTAACTTCTGTCCTAAAGAAATTATTAGGCTTTATTTTTAGAAACCAGTTGGGAGTACTAATGGACAAAGATTCCCTTCATTAAGAAGAACTAGCCTGGTTGCAGGAAAATACAGTCACTTTCACTAACAGGTGTAATAAGAGATGCCATTTAAAGATATTAGAACAGAGGCACACAAAAAAGAAAAGCCAATATCATAATTAGATTGCCATGAGGAGTATGAGAGCATTTTATGCTCAGAGTAAAAGGTGTAAAGGCCAAAGTCAGGGAAATGCTACTAATGCATTCAACAAATGCCAAGCACTCAACGTTAACCTCAGTGCAAGACAGAAAGATGCTGTAACCTCAGAATCTTAGAAAGCCTGCATGGCAGTACCTTATGTGTGAAATTGTTATGTACCAAGGAGCAATTTTTATTAAATATAAATAGTAGATTATAACTTGCCTAAAAATCATGCTCTAATATGATAGACAATATGATATGAAAAATGGTAACTTAATAAGGAAAATTCAATCCAACACAAAACTTGGTAAATCAGGGCTATTTCTCAACTGTACTGCTTTCTGAAGAAGGTCTAAGCAGACAGAAACATATCTAGAAACTTCTGAGCAAAAATAAATGTCCTACATTCCTTGTCACAGACTTTTGCTCTAAAAATACACATTGGTTTTGAACAGAACAGCTGGCCGATTCAGTCCAAAGTTCCATCAATCATCAGAGTGCTCCCAGGCAGCTGGATTAATGATCTTTTTCATGTATTGACTCTCCATTTTGGTGTCCTGAGATTATTCAAGGGCATAAGTGACTTCTTAAGAAAGTCGGTCCTTTGATGGACATGTTAACTCTTTTATCTCCTAGACTTTGAAACAGCATATATAACTAGATTTTTCACCATCACCACACATTTACTAAGACAAAACCTGCATACATAAGAATATGTACTGAAAATGCTGGGCGCAGTGGCTCATGCCTATAATCCCAGAACTCTGGGAGCCCAAGGTGGGTGGGTCACCTGAGGTCAGGAGTTCGAGACCAGCTTGATTGATGTGGCAAAACCCCATCTCTATGAAAAATACAAAAATTAGCTAGGCATGGTGGCACACGCCTATAATCCCAGCCACTCAGGAGGCTGAGGCAAGAGAATCACTTGAACCCCAGAGGCAGAGGTTGCAGTGAGCTGAGATCACGCCATTGCACTCCAGCCAGAGCGACAAGAGCAAAACTGCCTCAAAAAAAAAAAAAAAAAAAGAATGTGTATGGAAAATAGCCAGGAGTATAAACTACCTACCAAAAGAATGCTAAGGAAAACAAATGCTACCTAAAGAGGTAACATCTCACTCTAGAGAGATCAACGAAGAATTCGCAGAGAATGCAGACATGAAGTGAGTTTGAAAGTACTGGAAGCATTGGACAAATGAAGGAGAAGAACATAGGCATCCAGGGTAAGAAAAGCATGTCAACAAAGGGCTAGAGATTGAAATTCATCTGGCTTGTCTAATTTGAATACAGTCAGGATTCCTGTAGCAGATGTAATGGAAAATAAAAGTGAAAAGGTAATTAAGAGCAAAATGATGTAGTGTCATGAATGTCAGGCTTAGCAATTTGTACATTATTCTGCAGATAAATGGACTGATGACTTAGGAAGATTAAGGTAATACCTGGGAACAAGGTAGGTTAAAAGCATGAAGGTAGAAAAATCAGCATAAAAACAACTTCAATAATTCAAATCAATGAAACCAAATTCACACACTTTTGCCCATGGGCTCAATCTGGCCCATAGCCAATTTTATTCGGCCCAGATACTTTTTTAAAAAATCAAAATAAGTTGCCAATATTTAAAATATAATATTGCACATTCTAAGCTGCATTTGCAACTTCTCCAGAAAGGCTGTTTCAAGGCCTTCAATGTCTTTAGGGCCGAGACACTGAGTTTGGAGGCCCAACCCAAAGAAACCCCATGTTTCAATCAAACATCTCAAAGTGAACCCAAATACCATACTAAACATGATTTATATACAATGATATAGATGTTGACTTGCACTTAATTGGTTAATATTTTAGGTCTTACAGAAAACCTCACTCTACCTCCTTTTTTACTCAAAATGCTTAGTAGGAAAAAGGAGTTCAGTAGTTATAATTAGTTTTATCAGCTCAACTCTATTTCTTCAAATGTTGCATAATGCCTAGACGAGACCACATGGACCTGAACTTATCTGATGCAGAAAAAAATAATGATGCATTTCATTTAAGTAGAAAAATCAGAAAGAAAAAGGGAATAGAATAAATAATTTTAGATATGTTGAATTTCAGGTGTTAGCAGGAAAATCTATGTTAAAATATTCAACAGGCCACTGTGGACACACAATTAGAATTTGAAACAGATTAGGTTTGGAGATTTAAATTTTATACTCATTTACACAAAAGTAACAATTGGGCAGAGTGCAGTGGCTCACGCCAGTAATCCCAGCACTTTGGGAGGCTGAGGCAGGTGGATCACCTGAGGTCAAGAGTTTGAGACCAGCCTGGCCAACATGGCGAAACTCTGTTTCTGCTAAAACTACAAAAAATTAGCCAGGCATGGTGGCAGGCACCTGTAATCCCAGCTACTCCGGAGGCTGAGGCAGGAGAATCACTTGAACCCAGGAAGTGGAGGTTGCAGTGAGCTGAGATCACGCCATTGTGCTTCAGCCTGGTCAACAAGAGTGAAAATCTGTCTCAAAAAAAAAAAAAAGGTAACAATTGAAGTTATTCAAAATAAGCCTTGGAGAATATGAGGATTAGCGGATTAGCAGACTGGAGGAAGTAAAGGAGTCAATGAAAAAGAGAAAAGAGCAAAAGAAACAGTATCTTCTCGGGGTTGGAAGCCAGGGGGATAATGAGCTTTAAGATGAGTCAAACTGGAGTCCAAATCAGATTGCACTCCCATATATATTTGCTTATTTAGTCCATGCAACAATTCTTCAATAAGTGTCATTACACCCATTTGGCAGATAATAATACCAAAAAACAGAGAGATTCCCTAAGTAATCTGATGGCACACAGCTAAGAAGTGATGAATCTAACAGTGTGTCTCAACTATGGGTGATCTTGCTCCATACAAGACATTTGGCAACATCTGGAGATATTTATGGCTGTTACTACTGGGAGTGGAAGGGAGGAAAGAAGTGAGAAGAGAAGAAGGGAGAGAATTGCTATTAGCAACTAGTGGATAGAGACCAGGGATGCTGTTAAATATCCTACAATGCCCAGGACAGAAGAGTGAACCAAAGAATTATCTAACCCCAAATATCAATGTTGCTGATCTAGCACGTAGTCTTTCAAATGTGATGTCTAGTCTTTCCATAAGACCACTCTACCCAAGCTTCAACCAGGTTTCTGCACTACTGCCAAAATTAGTCTAAAGGAGCCTTGACAGAAGTTTATAATTTTTTTTAAGAGACAGGATCTCGCTATGTTGTCCCTGCCAGACCCAAACTCCTGGGCTCAAGTGATTCTCCCACCTCAGCCTCCTGATTAGCTAGTATTATTGGTGCATGCCATCATGCCCAGCTCTGGAATATGTTTTTTGGGTAGCACTCAAAACTGAATAAGAAAATCTGGAAGTGGAGCCCAGCAGTCTGTGTTTTTAAAAGCCTTCAAGGTAATTCTGGTACATTTCAAAGTTTGATAACCAGTAAACTTTAAAATAATAAGCCTGATGAATTTGGCACTTTGAAAGTCATCATGGCCTGTTGAGTATATACTTTTTGAGAAGGTGCATTGGGGAGAAGTACACGCTTCAGCTGGGCATGGTGGCTCACGTCTTTATTCTCAGCACTTTGGGAGGCTGAGATGGGAGGATGGCTTGAGACCAGGAGTTTGAGACCAGCCAGGGCAACATAGCAAGACCCCATCTTGCATAAAAAAGAGAGGAAGAAGAGGAAAAAGAAGAGAAAAAGAAGGAGGAGGAGGAGGAGAAGAAGAAGAATAAAAAATGCTGGGGGCAAAAAAAATGAATGTTAATAAGGAAACATCATTCTATCTAGTTAAGCTCTAGTGGATAGAATGCTGCCTTGAGTTTACATAATAATATCCCTTATTATTTCTCATATAGTACTGTAGCCTGATTGCTCAAAGGCAGGAAACATATCTTACACATTTATAGATTTCACTTGGTACTAAGCACAAAATACCATGTAGTCAGTATTTAATAAATATTTGATGAGTGAAAATAATCAAACTTTAAAAGTCCTGCTTTGTGTTTTGAGCAAGCTGGTGTTTACCTTTACCTTCACAAGGCCTACAATGTACTCATTGTCTCAGCCTGATTCTCTGACATATGGGTCAGAAGTAAAGCAATCAAGAAAATTCCTAAATAAATTTATTTAAAAAGGAGAATTTGTAAATAAGGGAAAAAAATTCTTTCTATGCACTCATTGGGTTCCTTTTTAGCCCATACAGAATTATGCAAGATAATTTGGTTATTTCAGTATCATAGCTATTCATTCTCAAAGAATTGCACATTTGCTGTGTTCTAGGTACTGTGTTAAGATCTAGCAATACAAAGACCAGTGCTTTATGGACCTTGACCTCTAACAACCCAGTCACTTAGATTCAGAACAAACATGAAAACAAGAGTACATAATTGTTTGAGATCTAGTTGGAGTGCAGTGGGGCACTAAAGGTACAGCTAGGTATGAGAAAGGAAATTATTAATACTCTAAAATGAAACAAATAAAAATCCAGTGAAGTTAGCTGAAAAAAAGTTAATGATTTAGGGGTGTCTGATGAATCCCAAATCCAGTGATGCTGCTGGACGTCAAAGACAGGGACCAAAAAGTAGGTCAAGAGTTGAGCACAAAGGCTTCTTACACAACATGGTTACACAATCCCACCACTGAAAGGAAAAACTTCATCATAAAGATTATTCAAAGACTAGGTTGCAAAGAGGAGAAAGCATTTGTCCTGCAGAAAAGCTATAAGAGGGCCTCCTAGGCAAGAAAGCTAAATGAGCAAAAGTGTGGCGATGTGGAGATCTGTATCAGCATGGACCATGTTAGGGTAACAACAAGCAGCTTAGGGTGACTAGAGGACAGCCAGGGAAATGCTGGTAGGGGAGGGGCCAGTTCCGAGGGCAGAATTGAATAGATTGGCAGTGTAGACAGGAGGCGGATCACAGAGCTATCAAAAGAGGTCAGGGCGCTAAAGAGTTGCAAACATGAAAATACCAGAATTAGATACACATTTAAAAAATTGACTTGGTCAGCTGTCTGGAGGGTAGACTCAAGCAGGATATGAGGCTAGAAAAAAGTTGGGAGTATGCTATTGTGTTCACGTCATCAGTGGTGTCCAAGGTGGGAAGAGTAGACCCTAGGAGAGGTACAAGCCTATCCATTTTAGTGGAAATCAAAACTTCAGAACTTTTTTCTTCTTTTCTTTTGAGACAGGGTCTTGCTCTGTCACCTAGGCTGGAGTGCAGTGGCACCATCGTAACTCACTGCAGCCTCAAACTCCTGGGCTCAAGAGGTCCTCCCACCTCAGCCTCCCAGTAGCTGGGACTACAGGCTCCCCGCACCATCATGCCCAGCTAATTTTTAAATTCAGGACTTCTTTTGATATGTTATTTATTATATTTATTGTTATCGATAACATTAAGGTTTATTAGTAGTACATGAATTAATACTGAGGCCATTCCTTGGTCCATGTGCGAGAAGGCCATGTGCTATTTACCCTGATGGTAGAGTGAAGAGAGTTCTGTGATATAGAATCATTGACAGTGACAATCTCCATCTCACATACTTCAGAGTGCCTAGTTCAGCTAAGATGTGCCCCGTGGATTTATGGCTTTATTATCCAATTTAAGGTAAACTGCCCTCAAAAAAATGAGCACATGATTTTTAAAAGATTCCTGCAAAGAGACAATAGATTGAAGATAATATGAATAATTCAAGCACAAGGAAATGGCAGAGCTGAAGCCTCTTCTGCTAGCTGAAGCTCTTTCTCAACCACATTGTTAAAAGCAGTGGCCACATAGATCTAACAAGAAATTGACCAAAACAGTCTAAATTATCCATAAGTCTATTTAAAATATTGTTTTATATCCTTAAAGATAAACGTTACCAAAATTTTTTATTGTGCTTTGAGATGTCAGCTATGAGTTATTGGTACTACAATGTCACCAGAGTTAGTAAGATGTTTAAACAGTAGGGATAAAAATACATATTGCTACTCACAGCAAAATGAATGAATCTCAGAAACTTCACATTGAGCAAAAGAGGTCAGACACAAAAAAGGATTTGCCATTGATGAAATTTATGTATAAAGTTCAAAACAAGTAAAACAGCTGTGGCATCAGAGGCCAGGCTAGGGGTAATCCTTGGTGATGAAGGAGGAGAATGAGTCACTGGAGAGGTCATGAGGGGAGCTTGTAGGTACTGGCAATATTCCATATCCTGGTCCTAATTTAAACTGCATGCTCACATGCTGTGTCCACTTTATGAAAATTCATCCAGCTGCACACTCACAATGCATCATCTTTTCTACATATATGCTGTTGTTGAGTAGAAGTTTATTTGAAATACCGTTTTAAAAGTAAGATGTTTAACTATTTTGGGTACCACGTATAAAAAATTATACAGTATTTGTCCTTTTGTTACTAGCTTATTTCAATTAGTATAATATCCTCCAGGTTAATCCATGTTGTCAAAAATGACAGAATTTCTTTCTTTTTAAAGGCTGAATAAAATTCCATTTTGCATTTTGCATGTGTATGTATGTATAAATACCACACTTTGTTAATTTGTCTATTGATTCCACTGATATGAAGCATGTAAAATAGTCAAACTCATGAAGCAGAGAATAGAATGGTGATTACAGGAGCTGGGGAGAGGAGAAAGGGCTGTTATTCAGTGGGTATAAAGTCACCGTGATACAAGATGAATTCGTTGTAGAGATCTACTGTATAATACCTATAGTCAACACAGTCAACAATACTGTACTATGCACTTAAAAATCCATTAGGAGGATAGATCTCATGTTAAATGTTCTTATCCACAACAACAACAAAAAAAGGATGCAAGGAAACTTTTGGAGGTGATGGATATGAATATGTCTGTTACCTTGCTTATGGTGATGGACAAGTGGATGCATATGTTTACACTTCAAACTGTACATACTTAATAGGCTTAGTTTTTTGTATATCAATTATATCTTAATAAGGCTGTCTAAAAAATAAATTAAAAAATAAAATTTATTTTCTCCTTTAAAAAAAGGTGTTTAATAATTATCAAGAGCATTGATAAATTTCTATAATTTATGAGAAAACTGCATTTGTGCTGTTAATAAATACAATTTCTAAAACACTATTATTTCATTATCTCATCTTCTAAAATTTATATTTGTAATGTATAAATATTAGACAAATAGTACGTGTACTTAATCTCATTTCATCAAATATAATTTATTGGAGGGTTTGAACACATCAGTTTACTGAAGGGGATGTGCTATAAAAAGCCTAGCTGTACAAACTAGAGCTGATAAGTGTTTGAACTATGTCAATAGTATTGAGAATGAGAAGAGGGGATGGAGAGAAGAGATGACAAGAAGAAAGAATCTACCGGACCTGATAACTGATGTTTGGGTTGAGTAAAAGGAAAGAATCTCTGGTGGATCCTGGTTTCCATGTAGGCTCTGAGAGGCTGGTAACGACCTTCACCAACACAGGAAACCCAGAAAGACAATAGGTATGAGGAATTAGAATACGGAAACCACACATCTTTATTTAAATACACAACAATAACCCCTTGTTATACAGTCAGCCCTTAATAATGACGAATTCATTATTTTCTAAAGACACGCAAAGAAGTGTCACTCCTAAGAGGAAATCTTAACTAATTAATGTTGTATACTTATGATTACACTATAAGTATAAGGTATAACTAGCAATGAAGTACATTTGCTTTTGAAAGAAGGTCTAGGAAAAATTATTCTAAAATCGAGTACTGTATTTTCATAAGCATGAAAAAAGTACACTGTTTTGTTATCAGGTCTATGAAAAAGGGCAGTGTAATTAATCATCAACTATATTCTTAAAATTAGGTTTCTTTTAAAACAAAAGTCAAAGAAATGCATTTATTTTTAATTGAGGCTCTAAGAATATTTTTAAAATTAGTATCATGAAATTGTTATTAGGACAAAAATCATTTGCATTGCCCACAAAAGACCCTGTTTTCAGTAATGTGCATCAAGTGTATTATCCATAATAAAACCTCACCCTGGCTTGGCTTTTTTTTAATTTAAAAAGCTTTAATTTCTTTACATATATTTATCCAGTATCCCTGTGCCACATGAGGATAATTATCTGGGAAATTAAACCACAAAAAGATGCCTGCCTTTCCCCCAAGTCACATGAGGCACAAGAATAAGAGACACCCCCAGGCGAGATTTCTTGGCATTCCATGCTGCTCTCTTTATTACAGTAAAAAAAGATTCCACTAAGTTATGAAATGTAGATGGGCGCCCCTAACATGTTGGAGGCAAGAAAAAAATATAGCTAAGAAGAAAGGGGCTGGGCACAGTGTCTCATGCTCATAATCCCAGCACTTTGGAGGCCACAGTGGGCAGATCACCTGAGGTCAGGAGTTCGAGGCCAGCCTGACCAACATGGTGAACTCCATCTCTACTAAAAATACAAAAATTAGCTGGGTGTTGTGGTGGGCGCCTGTAATGCCAGCTACGCAGGAGGCTGAGGCAAGAGAATCACTTGAACCTGGGAGGCGGAGGTTGCAGGGAGCAGAGACCATGCCATAGCACTCTAGCCTGGGTGACAGAGTGAGACTTGGTTTAGAAAAAAAAAGAAGAAGAAAGGAACATATTGGAGGAAGAAAGAGAAAACTGGTTCCCGCATTTAAAGGATCACTCTCTGCCATAATCTCTTACTCTTATTTGAAGTATTTCCTTTCTATTACATGAATTCTTCATAACTAACAGAAGTTTCCTTTCCTTCCTTTTCTCTTCATCTTCTTCTGTCCTTTCCTTTTCTTCCTTTCTTTTCCTTTCTTCTGCAGTCAGTTCCCTGCGAGGTATTGGGGATGTCAGCATAACTAGAGCACATTCCCACCTTCAAGGAGCTCAGACCTGAGTCAGGAACTTAAGATTTAGTTAGGGAAATACATGCCTTTTATACATGTTTTTTTTTTTTAATTGACAGATAAAATGGTATGTATGTATCATGTCCAGCATGAGTTTTAAAGTATATATACATTGTGGAATGACTGAATCTAGCTAATTGACATACACATTACCATACAGAGTTATCATTTTTATGGTGAGAACACATAACATCCACTCTGTTAGCATTTTTCAAAAGTATAACATATCATTAACTATAGTCAAGGTGTTGTACAATAGATCCCTTGAACTTTTTCCTCCTGTTTAACTGAAATTTTGGTTTTGCCCAACATCACCTCCCCACCACCTCCAACAGCTCCAGCGTCAGAGAAACACCATTTCTACTCTTTTCTTCTGAGTTCAACTTGTTTAGATTCAGTATTATCTTTCTGTGCCTTGCTTATTTTACTTAACATAATGTCCTCCAGGTTAATCCATATAAGAGAACTTCTTTGTTTTTTTTATGACTTAATAGTATTCCATTGTGTATATGCACAGCATTTTCTTTATCCATTCATCTGTTGATGGTCACTCAGGTTGATTTCATAGCTTGCTACTGTGAGTAATGCTGCAACAAACATGGGCTGCAGATATCTCTTCAACACACGGGTTTTATCTCCTTTGGATACATACCCAGTAGTGGAATTGCGAAGCATATAGTAGTTCTATTTTTAATTTTCTTAAGGAACATCCATATTGTTTTCTATAATGACTGCATTAACTTCCATTCCTACCAACAGTGTGCAAGTTTTCCCTTTTTTACATATCTTCATCAACACTTATCTTTTGTCTTTTTTATAACAGCCATTCTAACAGGTGTGAGGTGGTATCTCATTGCGCTTTTAATTTGCATTTGTTCATTTTTTTGCCCATGGAACATTTGCAATTTTTATTTTGACCGGAAAACTGTGAATATTTTCACTTTTAAATCTTAAAATACTGATAGATTGGCATCTTAAAAGCAAATGCCGCTTGGAGGAGGCAGGCATGCTGCTGCTTTGGCCCGGGGCCTCCCCAACGGGCCTGCGCCAGCGCCTGGCCTCACCCTCAAGCAGCAGAGGGGCCTGGCTGCCAGGGCCAGCATGCCTGCACCAGGACCGGCGCCCCTTCCTGCAGCTGTACCTGCACCTTGACTTCACGCCCGACATCTGGGCGCTACAGGACTAGAGCGCCTGCCTCACACCTTTCATGTGCGCAGCCACTCGTCACTCCCACGGCCTCCTTACTGCGCTGCCTCTGCGAGCCGCTGCACGTTTACCCTGACTTGGCCAGGGTGGTGGGTTGCCAGTGGTCATCTTCATCAGTTGCAGCTGAGAGTTTCTTATCAGGAGAAATGTGGCTGGCACAGTTCTACGAAATAAGACTTGAAAACTTGGCCTCTCTCCCTGACTTGTACTCATTTTGTTTGAATGGTGCATTAGAAGGATAGAAAAGATGGCTGCCGATCACCTTGTTAACTGCTGATGAGAGGCTCCACATTTTTCAAGGAGACGAGCTACACTTGGAAAATTCATTTTAGATAATCTTTTGTCTACTGAAAAAAAAAAAAAAAAAAAAAAGACTGGGCTGGGTGCAGTGGCTCAGGCCTGTAATCCTAGCATTTTGCAAGGCCAACACGGGCGGAAAACCTGAGGTCAGGAGTTCGAGACCAGCCTGGCCAACATGGTGAAACCCCTTCTCTGATAAAAATACAAAAATTAGCTGAGCGTGGCGGTGCACGCCTGTAGTCCCAGCTACTCAGGAGGCTGAGACAGAATTGCTTGAACCGGGGAGGCGGAGATGCAGTGAGCAGAGATTGTGCCACTGCACTCCAGCCTGGGTGTCAGAGTGAGACTCTGTCTCAAAAAAAAAAAAAAAAAAAAAAAAAAGACTGAAGAAATCATGAAGGCTGGCAACCAATTTTACTAAATAGTGATGTCCAATCGACATCTTTATGATATCTCCATGACTGTTCAAAGTGTAAACATGTTTATCCCGAGAACTCTTTCTCAAGAGTCAGCTGTAGGGTCCCGGTGCTTGTTTGTAAACTGGCTTACTTGGAGTCCTTGTGAATAATGAGGTTTGAATTTCAATTTGTTTGAAACATAAGAAACATTGTGCCTATGAAAGTTATAATAAAGCACTATTTCTCGTTTCAAGTGTTTTAGGGAGCTCTCTGGCTTGTTTTATTCTTTAAACCTTGCAGTGTGCCACATGTATGATGTTTATAAAGTATTAGCGATCTTGTTAGCCAAAATAAGAAAAACATTTCACAAGGGTTCCCACTTCTGTATTGTTTTATTATCTTAAAAGTTAAAACAAGATGTTCTGTTGCTATTTTCTTGCCATCCAGTAGATTAGCACTTTCCCTCATGTGCTTTGGAGGTTGATCCATGAATTTCTCAGACATTTTGCTGGAATTACACTAAGGGTGTCTGATTAGATGGTGAAGAGGAGACTGAGGCAACCTAAACATGACGAACCATGTCATTTTTTTCTTGCTATGTCTTCAGCTTGATGATTAAGATACAATTCATTTTAAAACCAAGTGACTGCCAGGCACAGTGGCTCACGCCTGTAATCCTAGCACTTTGGGAGGCTTAGATGGGTGGATCGCCTGAGGTCAGCAGTTCAAGACCAACCTGGCCATCATGGTGAAACCCCATCTTAAAAAACAAAAAAAACTAAGTGACATTTTATGTTTCCCAAATTAGAAATCTATTTTAGCTAATATTTTAAAAAAACATGAAGCCATAACAAAAACCATAATTGCTTTTACTGCAGAGTGTTAACGAATGTAGAGATTAGAGAGATATAGTGTTTAATTAATGATGTTTATTTTTACTATATTTAGTAACTTTTTATTGTATTTAAAGAGAAATAATATTTATTGATTAAAAGTGAGAAATTATAGTTAAGACGCCCATTGTGTCAAGATCTTTGAGTGTATTATGTATCACACAATTGATTTCATTTTGAGGCAGGAAAATAGGATCTGGAGGCAAGGGAACATAAGACTGATTCACACTTCCGTAGGACAGGAAATATCCTCTCCATAGGGCATACACCGAGTAAATGACTTTGTAACTTTACTTCATTTCTCCATTTACATAGGGCATACCCTCAAATAACCTATGGAATCTTCTAGATGGTATTTAAATCCCCACAAATTCTGTAATGACACCCTATGCTCAGGCCCACTCCCACACTGTGGAATGTACCTTTATTTTCAGTAAATCTCTTCATTTCTTCCTTGCTTTGTGCATTTTGTTCAATTCTTTGTTCAAGATGTCGAGAGCCTGGACACCCTCCACTGGTAACATATTTTGAGGGGCCAATCAGGAGAAATTTCAGCAGAAGGTAGATCCAAAGTTAGGGATTTATTTTTCTCCTTTCCCCTTTCCTTTCTGCTCTTTACAGGGGAATCTCTCTTTCTCTCTGTTCCTTTCCAACTCAGGACCCTTGGTGGGCAGCACTAAAACAAGGAAGCAACTGCAGATTTCTAGCTATGGCCAGTGAAACTAAGGGGTTTCCATGTGAAGGTGCCTAACTACCACCGCCCAGTTGGCTTAAGGGACCAGGGACTTTTTCATGTTTTTCCTTTCTTTCTGTTTCAGTCTTTCAGTGGCTGTTTCCTAGAAGCTCCTTGGAAATTGAGGACAATTGGCTGGCATCACTCCCTAGTATTGCCGGAAGGCCTAGGAAGGAATGGGAATAACTGCCTTGCCCAGGAGGGGGAAGGACAATTTTTTAAAAATCTTTCCTGGGCGTGGTCCCTCATCCCTACTTGTAGCACAGCTCAAAGCAAACTCATATATGTTTCAGGTGACTTAAACCTTCTTTTCTTATGCTATAGTCTTCCCTTCCCCTATTCAACTGGCTAAGGGCAAAAGAAACCCACCCGGCCTCCAGTTCCTCTCATTAAAGTTTGTAGAAAAGGAAGCATGGGAAAGTGTGGCCTTATCAAATTATAAAGATACTAATTGTCAGGGAATGCCCAGGTCCCAAAGGAAAGCTCATAGTAGGCTCTGGAGGGAAAGCATAAAAAGTGGCACCAGTGCCCACCTAAGGTCAGCGACATCTGACACTCTAAGATTGCACCCCACAGGAGGACATTCTGGGGGATCCTGTGGACCTCAACCTCCCCAAAGGTGACACTCTTGACAGAGATTCTGAGGTCTAGTCATAAGCCCTCCTTAGAATTTTCTCACAGTTGCAATGCTGCTTGGCCCCAAAATTGTTTAGAATGTGGAGTTTACTGTCTAATGAGAGAGTGGGATGGCGTTGCAGGTATGCAGGCTTTTGTGCTAAGCAGAGGGCCTGGTTAACTGATGTAAGATGCTCTCATTCGGTGTTGTTTAGCTCCAGTGTTCTTTGGAGTCTGGGGAGGTTTGGCTTTTAAGAATCAAACTGCTACCAAAACTTCTTTACTTGAAATTTTGGTTCACAGCCTCCATTGGATTATCTACTGGGGCAAACAAATTAAAACCAGTGAGCTTTTATTGCTATCTCATGGCTAGAGTTCTAAGCTACTGGATCTTCATTTATGCCTGTGTATACATGCCTAGATGTGTTTATTTATATGTACACTTATTGTTATATATCTAAAAGCTAGTTCAAATAACAAATTTATAAAGGTTATTTATGAAACAATGTAGTAATGAATCATTAAGCAGGAGAGAAAGATGTGGAAAAAGTTTCAATAGTAAAATATTATTTAAAACCTGATAGAGAATTGGAGACATTTGGCTAATTAATATTTTCAAGCTGTTAGTCTTGATTAAAGTAAAATAAGAAGTATTGTAAAGAAATGACAATTTACAGTCTAGCTATGACAGGGAATATCCTCTCCATAGGGTATATGTCGAGTAAATGACTTTGTAACTTCACTTCATCCTCTTCATTTACATAGGGTGTATGCCAAGTAACCATAGAACCCTCTAGAGGGTATTTAAACCACCACAAATTCTGTAACGAAGCCCTTAAGCCCCTATGCTCGGACCACTCCCACTTTGTGGAATGTACCTTCATTATCAATAAATCCCTTCATTCCTTCCTTGCTTTGTTTGTGCATTTTGTTCAATTCTTTGTTCCAGATGTGACGAAACTACACTCTCCACGGGTAACAATTTTCATGAAATGACTTAGTTATTCTACCATAAAATAAAGACAGTGGGTCTGACACAGTGGCTCAGGCCTATAATCCCAGCACTTTGGAAGGCCAAGGTGGGTGGATCACCTGAGGTCTGGAGTTCGAGACCAGCTTGACCAATATGGAGAAACCCCATCTCTAATAAAAATGGAAAATTAGCCGGGTGTGGTGGCACATGCCTGTAATCCCAGCTACTCAGGAGGCTGAGGCAGGGGAATCACTTGAACCCAAAAAGCGGAGGTTGCGGTGAGCTAAGATCACACCACTGCACTCCAGCCTGGGCAACAAAAGTGAAACTCCATCTCAAAAAATAAATAAATAAATAAAGACAGTGGTGAATTTTTAAAAATGCCTACTTGGACTGGTCTTTTGTTAAATAAATGCTTTTACAAAGAACTGAAAGGCAAGAAAAGTCTGCTATACCTGTGGATGATGTCTTTCCATAGCTGGAAGTGATTTTTTTTTAATATAGTGATTTTAGTGATACTGATGCATACTGCAAACATTTCAGAGTGACACTCTAAAACCCCAGGCTTTATAGCTTTAAAAATTCAAGTTATTTATTCTCCCTTGCCCACATTTTTTGGTCATTCTAAGACTATTTATTAAGCACAGGCACAGCAAGCATGCTCTCCTTCTAATAGGCACTGCAATTTTCCTGAACTACAGTTTCCCTCCTTATTCCTCAGCTCACTATTAAAGTTGAAAAACAGGGGCTTTCCTTACATGGGGCAGGGATTTTCTGGAACCTCACATTGGGTTCTGAAGTTGGTAACTGATGCTTTTTTTTTTTTTTTTTTTTTTTTTTTTTTTTTTCTGCCTATAGTGCACAATAAAGGGAATATT